>NC_058082.1:40029139-40230869 GCF_014858855.1 Bufo gargarizans | reverse complement strand
ACCTGAACTTCTGAAAGAAGTTCGGGTCCTGGGTACCACAGTCGGTTTTTTATCACGCGCGTGCTAAACACATTGTACCCGCGCGATAAAAACTGAACATCGGAACATAGGATCTGCTGCTATCTCAAGCACAGGGCCCTGCCATGAATGGAGAGCAAACTGCATATGCAGCTTTCTTCATTCACGGCTATGGGATTATCCAAGTGAATAGCTATGTTTTGAAGTTCCATAGTGGTGAATAGAGGGGTGACAGTACATGCACATTATCCTTTCCATTCAGTGCTATGGGGCTTCCAAAAATAGATGAGTGTGCTCACTATTTTTGGAAGTTACATAACAGTGAATGGAGATGATGCTGTGCATGCTTGGCGTGCTTTCCATTCACATCGGGGACCTCATTTTTGACATAGGAGTGGGACCTGCACCTACCAGGCATTTATAGCGAGGCCTATCCATATGCCATAAATCATGGGTATAGCACTTTAATTGCTGTTTTATGAGGGTTGGCAGGGGAAGGGGGCAATGGAGTGAGGAAGGTATTATATATTTTTTTTCTTTCTTTCAGCAACCGATATACCTAAAGGGGAGGGGGGGAATAGAAAAAGTATGTATTTAATTAATATAATTATGTAAGAATAAGATGATTTGTGTAAAATGATGTAAGAAATTGGAAAAATTGTAATAAAGATGTATTTATAAAAATAAAAAAAATTGCTGTTTTATGAAAATTGTCACTATTGTGGGTGTCTGGAATAAGGAAATTAGATTGTGCACCCTACTGGGGACAGGAACTGTTGTGAGTGATCACCATCTCTGTACAACACTGCTGAAAATGTTGGTGCTATATAAGCAGAAGGAAATAAACTTTCAAATATTTCATACACATAACTGGAAGTATAAATTCCATCCCTTTAGGTCCATTTCATGACACAGTCCCATGAAAAAATACTGGTTAAAGGAGTTGTCCCACGAAAAATATTCTACAGTTTGAAGATTTTTGTAATAGCATGTAATTAAAAATTTAGTGTAATAAAATGTATCTGTATAGCATCACCTGCTGTTTTTCCCCCTTATTTCTCTCTTTATTTTTGTCTGGCTCACTGAGATGGCCGCACATGCTCAGTTTCATCCTTCACTTGCCTCCTGAGCTGTGATAGGGAGAGAGCTGCAGTAGAGGGCACGCCCCTGATCTGCAGCAGAAAGGACATTCCGCTTGAGCTGCCAGCTTGATATAAATCTAGAAGAGCAGAGCAACAAATGGGGAGATCTCCGGATCCATGTGAGGTACAGGGCTGGTTCTAGCTTTGTTAGAAAGAGGTTGCTATGTACCATGTTTATGATGTCTGATTTTAATTTTTTTACATTAATTATGGGATAACAGTTTTAAGATTATATATATATATATATATATATATATATATACACTGTATATATTATTATTATTTACAGTTATTCCTCAAATTATGGTATTGTGACTGACTGTAACCACATTTCAGTCAGAATCATATTTCAAGTGTATGTGGTTAAGATCCATTCATGACAAAAAGTTATAATTAGTGTAGAGCGAATCGAAGTCCTTCAACTTTCAAGGAAAATTCAATTCACTGCAAAGCTGAAATTCCTTGTGCTTTGCGGTCCCTGATATGGCGGTAAAATATTAAAAAAGGGCATACTTACCTCATCCCTCTTGGTGACGACCAGCTCTTCGCGATTAAATGGATGAGGTATGATTTGATTTTTTAAAAATTTTACACTTGAATATTAATGTCAGATGCTGCGATCAGCTATGAACGAGGCATCTGAGGGGTATTATGGCGGGGAGCACCACAATCGCTATTCCCTGTCATTGCACCCACTACTTACAAAGAAATGCAATTCATGACAAATTAATTTACCACAAAACAATTTTTTTTATAAAATTCAGCGAAGTAGCTGAATCGAATGTTCCAATACTTCGCTCATCACTAGTTATAATCTGCAGTTTTCTAGCATGGTCACAGGCACGATATCTGTTCCTTGTCATTTCTTGATAAATGAGAAGTTTCAGCTGCTCATTATAAAACCAGCAGTGAATGCTGGCAGCATTTGTAAGTGTAGCATTGGCATCATTACAGTAGCAATATTACCAACAGTTTCTCCCAATGAAGAAACAATAAGAAAAAAATAAATACATTTTTTTTCTTTTTTTCTTACCATAGTTTATTTCCAGTCAATGTTGGGAACAAATGAAAAAAAAAGTGCCAGCTTCTTCTCTGTTAGTTATAAACCCCTCTGGTTTGCCTGCAGGTATCAAGCTGCTTAAATCACTCATGCTAATTACTTGGCAGAGAATACTAGACAGCTAAAATGTAATTAAGTACAAATTAATTACAATTCAAATACTGCTAGGAAAATATTGAAGCATTTCAGTTTTTCAGTTTGCAGCCCATAGAAGAGTTCTCTAGCTCAGTTGTAACTTATGCACTGCAGATTTTAATATATAATTAAAATTATATTTTTTACATGTAATATAATATGATATTAAATATATATTTTTTATTTTCTTGTTCTATTTAGGCACAGAAGACATTGAAGACTAGAGATCCTTTTATTTGAGTAGATGCTTATAACAAGCACCAATCAACAATATAGGATGTCGATTGGCACTCATTTACCATATTCTTCGGACTATAAGACGCACCAGACTATAGGATGCACCTAAGTTTTAGAAGCAGAAAATAAGAATAAAAAAATATTTTTCATCACACCTCAGATCAGACCCCCAATCCTCATCAGACCCCCATTCTTTATCAGACTTCAGATCAAACCCCAACAATCAGACCACCAAGCTCCATCAGAACTCAGATCAGACCCACATCAGACCCTCATCAGCCTCAGATCAGACTCCATTCAGCCTCAGATCAGACCCCCATCAGCCTCAGATTATACTCTATCAGACCTTATATCAGACAGAGGAGAGGAACTCCCAATACACAATCATCTTTATGCCTGCAAGATGTGATCTTTGGGGATGTTTACCCTGGACTATCATCAGGGACAAATGTTTATATGAACGTTCATTGAACCAATAATCAGCATGTGTAAAATAGTCTTAAAGGAGTTGTCAACAAGCTACTAAAATCCTTACAATAAAATAAAAACACCTATATACTCACCTCTTTCTCCAGCACTGTTTTCTATGCCTTGAATAAATACAGTGGGAGATGGACTGCAGTTGGGTACAGAGTATGGTGCTGGGAAAAGATGTGAGTGTATGATGCTTTTTTTCTAAGGATTTTAGTGGAATGGGTTAGGGTTAAGGCCTTTTCTGTTAACTAGGACAACCCCTTTAATATATTTTCAATTTTTATCAAACTGTACAGTATGTACTCAGAATAGTGGAAACAGTTTTGTGGCTACCTAACCTGTTTTAAAGAAACAAAGTGGCTGGTCTGCCTGCATTATTGGTAGGGAACCTAAAATATAATAAAGTTAAAAGAGTTTTCCAAGATTTTAATACTGATGACCTATCCTCTGGACAGGTCATCAGAATCTGATCGGTGGAGATCTGACACTCGGGACCCTTGCTGATCAGCTCCTGTGAAGGCCACGGCGCTACTGTGATCGCTACTGCCTTCTCCCAGATATCGGACCACCACAGATCACATACTGATGACCTATCAAGAGGACAGGTCATCAGTATAAAAATCTCCTGTAAGTGCTACTAAAATATTATGCTTCTATTTTGTTCAAATTATGAATGATAGCCCACAGACAGCACCAAGTGTTTATCCTTAAAGAAGGTAGTCCAGTTTTCATTTTATTAATTTTCCAGTTTTCATTTTATTAATTTTCCAATTTCTTTACAGAATAAGAAATCGTAGAATGTTCTAATATACATGTGTTTAAAATTCTGCTCACATACTTTTCTTTATCAGTGCAGTTGACCCCTGTAGGCACAGTAAAATGGTATGACCCACAGAGCAGTCCTATGTCATGCATTTATAGGCTAGCTAAATGGGACTTATCATGTCATGTGACTCTTATATGCATTATGTGACCTCTGCCACTCAGTTAACTGCTCCAGTTTCTAAAAGGTTCTATTGTATGTGTCTCTGTTAGGGACAGGGTCTCACAGGTCAACACCAGCATCAATCTGGACCACAGCAATGTTCCTCTTCTCTCTGACTGGATCTCACAGGTTAACGATATAATATACAGCTATGCATTATATGAAAATAAAATATAAGAATACACCACTATCATAGTGATATGGCCAGACTGGGCTGCTCTCTTCTCCCCATCTTCTTTTGGTTGACCAGTCAATATTGTAAATATTATGACCATAGGCTTATGTATCTTCTTGGATTCATCTAAAAGGTAAAGTACAAGGGTGAAACACCCAAAAGATGGCCCACATGAACATCGTGGACTGGAAGTGCAAACCATATGGTTCCATTCATTTTAGTGGAAGGAGCTCAGTAGAAATATTACAAGTATAGGAGAGTCTTAGGCTGAGATACATTTAAGGTTGTGTTTATTATAGTGATAGCCCTGCCATAGAGGTAGACAATATCATCATAGTTGTCAACAGTCCAAAATATTCAGACTGTCCCTAATTTTCAGAGACAGTCTGGCCAAATTTGAACTTCCCCAGGCCAAAAAATAAGCAGAGCTTATGTAAGTTCTGTATTTAGGCTATGCATCTTCCCAAGGTGGGGCTTACTTAGCCTGAATGTAGGTATGTATGCAGCGAGCCTGGGATGGCGGTTTAGAGGATGGGAGTAGTTGTATTCATGGTGGCAGCTTTCACACCGGTACTCCCTGGGAGGTCACACTCTTTCTTCCATCAGGCCATACCTTGATGTAGATAGGTTTTGGGGTGCAAGACCGAGTGCTTGAATGTTGCAATGCAATGCAGATGTTGCAAACAATGACAAGGCCAGTATTTGTACAACAAACAAATGGTACTTTACTGACCAACTTGACAGTTTACACATCTATACACTTGCAAGGGTCAGTACAGTCTTTACAAATGTTTTAGACAATTTCATCCAAGGTTGCGTGTATGGGAGTATAAGCAGTATTCTCTACAGATAAGCAAAGGAGCCTCTTTATAATCTGCACAATCTTCTCAAATTCAGCCAAATGGGTGCTGTCTTTTTCTCTTGCAACTGTAACAACTTGGGGTCACTTAATTCTCCAGGATTGTCGTCTTCTCAGCTTAGACAGCTGGCACTGTTCAAGAAGCCACTCCAACACAGTAGACTTGGGTGCAATCTGGATGCAACCAGCTTTATTGTCTCATTTACAGCAGTAAAAAACATAAACATAATCCTAGGCCGTTTGGCCACTAACTACACAGTAGTTTTCCCTCTCTATCAGGATGTGGCTCTACCACGCAGCTTCCTAAAACACCACTCAGTGCCTACCACTAGTGTTGAGCGCAAATATTCGAATCGCGAATTTTTTTCGCGAATATCGGCACTTCGCTAATTCGCGAATATTTCGAATATAGTGCTATAAATTCGCTATTTCGAATATTCTTTTTTTTTTTTTTAATTGTTATATTTTTTCCTTTCCCACTTCCCTAAAGTTGTTCTTACCTGTCCTTTGGATTCCTGGCTTCCTGGCTGCTCCAGTCAGTGCCCGTTGCCGCTTCTGCCGCCTTCCGTGCTCATGGAGCGTCCCCATCTCCATGGGAACGTCTCCATATACTAGAATGTACTGTCGGATTTGAGAATTACGTTGAAATCGCAATTGCGATTAATATAACACGAAATAATCGCATTTGCGATTTCAACGTAATTCTCAAATCCGACAGTACATTCTAGTATATGGAGACGTTCCCATGAGCATGGAATATAGCATTACTAAGTTAAAATCGCAAATGCGATTATTTCGTGTTATATTAATCGCATTTGCGATTTTTTTTTTTTTTTTTTTTTTTTTTTTTTTACTATGGTTGGCTTCAATGGTAGAATTAGCGAATATGACGAATATATTCGTTATATTCCACAAAACGAATATACGAATGTATTCGTCATATTCCACAAAACGAAGATAACGAAGTATTCTGCATCTCAGTTATATCTACTAGGGATGAGCGAACTCGAACTGTATAGTTCGGGTTCGTACCGAATTTTGGGGTGTCCGTGACACGGACCCGAACCCGGACATTTTCGTAAAAGTCCGGGTTCGGGTTCGGTGTTCGTCGCTTTCTTCGCGCTTTTGTGACGCTTTCTTGGCGCTTTTTGAAAGGCTGCAAAGCAGCCAATCAACAAGCGTCATACTACTTGCCCCAAGAGGCCATCACAGCCATGCCTACTATTGGCATGGCTGTGATTGGCCAGAGCACCATGTGACCCAGCCTCTATTTAAGCTGGAGTCACATAGCGCCGCCCGTCACTCTGCTCTGATTAGCGTAGGGAGAGGTTGCGGCTGCGACAGTAGGGCGAGATTAGG
Source organism: Bufo gargarizans (assembly GCF_014858855.1). Classification (NCBI taxonomy): domain Eukaryota; kingdom Metazoa; phylum Chordata; class Amphibia; order Anura; family Bufonidae; genus Bufo; species Bufo gargarizans. The sequence continues at coordinate 40,224,425 of NC_058082.1, read as the reverse complement.
CAGATTAACTCCTCCAAAGGACTTGATTAACTGATCGATCTGCAGCTGTGGATCATTGAGCTGCTGATCCTCAATTGCTCACTGTTTTTAGGCTGCACAGACCGTTTGTCAGTCTCATTTTTCTGGGGTGATCGGCGGCCATTTTGTGTCTTGTGGTGCGCCAGCACAAGCTGCGACCAAGTGCATTTAACCCTCAATGGTGTGGTTGTTTTTTGGCTAAAGCCTACATCAGGGTGAAGCTGTCACACCAAGTGCATTTAACCAGCAATAGTCTGTTCATTTTTTGGCCATATACAAAATCAGGGGCAAGCTGCGCCTGTCACCAAGTGCATTTAACCCTCAATGGTGTGGTTGTTTTTTGGCTAAAGCCTACATCAGGGTGAAGCTGTCACACCAAGTGCATTTAACCAGCAATAGTCTGTTCATTTTTTGGCCATATACAAAATCAGGGGCAAGCTGCGCCTGTCACCAAGTGCATTTAACCCTCAATGGTGTGGTTGTTTTTTGGCTAAAGCCTACATCAGGGTGAAGCTGTCACACCAAGTGCATTTAACCAGCAATAGTCTGTTCATTTTTTGGCCATATACAAAATCAGGGGCAAGCTGCGCCTGTCACCAAGTGCATTTAACCCTCAATGGTGTGGTTGTTTTTTGGCTAAAGCCTACATCAGGGTGAAGCTGTCACACCAAGTGCATTTAACCAGCAATAGTCTGTTTATTTTTTGGCCATATCCCAGTCTAATTCTGTCACTAAATCCATACCGGTCACCCAGCGCCTAAATACTAGGCCTCAAATTTATATCCAGCTAAATCTGTCCCTAGTGCTGTAGCTGGGCGAGTTATTTAGTGTCCGTTCAAGCACATTTCTTGTTCTGGGTTGAAATACAATTCCCAATTTAGCAATTTCATAATTTAGTGGTTCCTGCTATATCAGAGCTATTTGAAATCTATCCCAAAAAGGGTATATAATATTCAAGGTGCACATTGGGTCATTCAGAATAACTTCACACACACGCTTCTGTGCATTTCCAAGTCTAATTCTGTCACTAAATCCATACCGGTCACCCAGCGCCTAAATACTAGGCCTCAAATTTATATCCCGCTGAATTTGAATACAATACATTGGGCCAAATAATATATTTGTTGTTGTGGTGAACCATAACAATGAGAAAAACATCTAGTAAGGGACGCGGACGTGGACATGGTCGTGGTGGTGTTAGTGGACCCTCTGGTGCTGGGAGAGGACGTGGCCGTTCTGCCACATCCACACGTCCTAGTGTACCAACTACCTCAGGTCCCAGTAGCCGCCAGAATTTACAGCGATATATGGTGGGGCCCAATGCCGTTCTAAGGATGGTAAGGCCTGAGCAGGTACAGGCATTAGTCAATTGGGTGGCCGACAGTGGATCCAGCACGTTCACATTATCTCCCACCCAGTCTTCTGCAGAAAGCGCACAGATGGCGCCTGAAAACCAACCCCATCAGTCTGTCACATCACCCCCATGCATACCAGGGAAACTGTCTCAGCCTCAAGTTATGCAGCAGTCTCTTATGCTGTTTGAAGACTCCGCTGGCAGGGTTTCCCAAGGGCATCCACCTAGCCCTTCCCCAGCGGTGAAAGACATAGAATGCACGGCAGGGGGCGTCATTACAGACAAACGCAGCCGCCTGTCTACAGCCAATGTGGACAAGCTGACGTTCATAAAAATGAACCAGGCATGGATCCCACAGGACCTGTCCGTCCCTTGTCCAGATTAGACATTAACTACCTCCCCATAACCATATATTATTGGACTCCAGGGCACTTCCTCATTCAATCCTATTTTTATTTTCATTTTACCATTATATTGCGATGCTACCCAAAGTTGAATGAACCTCTCCTCTGCCTGTGTGCTAGGCCTAAATATATGCCAATGGACTGTTGCAGTGGTGGCTGACGTGAAGCCTGATTCTCTGCTATGACATGCAGACTAATTCTCTGCTGACATGAAGCCAGATTGTCTGTTACGGGACCTCTCTCCTCTGCCTGGGTGCTGGGCCTAAATTTATGACAATGGACTGTTGCAGTGGTGGCTGACGTGAAGCCTGATTCTCTGCTATGACATGCAGACTGATTCTCTGCTGACATGAAGCCAGATCCTCTGTTACGGGACCTCTCTCCTCTGCCTGGGTGCTGGGCCTAAATTTATGACAATGGACTGTTGCAGTGGTGGCTGACGTGAAGCCTGATTCTCTGCTATGACATGCAGACTGATTCTCTGCTGACATGAAGCCAGATCCTCTTTTACGGGACCTCTCTCCTCTGCCTGGGTGCTGGGCCTAAATTTATGACAATGGACTGTTGCAGTGGTGGCTGACGTGAAGCCTCATTCTCTGCTATGACATGCAGACTGATTCTCTGCTGACATGAAGCCAGATCCTCTGTTACGGGACCTCTCTCCTCTGCCTGGGTGCTGGGCCTGAATATATGCCAATGGACTGTTGCAGTGGTGGGTGACGTGAAGCCTCATTCTCTGCTATGACATGCAGACTAATTCTCTGCTGACATGAAGCCAGATTGTCTGTTACGGGACCTCTCTCCTCTGCCTGTGTGTGTGCTGGGCCTAAATATATGCCAATGGACTGTTGCAGTGGTGGCTGACGTGAAGCCTCATTCTCTGCTATGACATGCAGACTGATTCTCTGCTGACATGAAGCCAGATCCTCTGTTACGGGACCTCTCTCCTCTGCCTGGGTGCTGGGCCTAAATTTATGACAATGGACTGTTGCAGTGGTGGCTGACGTGAAGCCTGATTCTCTGCTATGACATGCAGACTGATTCTCTGCTGTCATGAAGCCAGATTGTCTGTTACGGGACCTTTCTCCTCTACCTGGGTTCTGGGCCTAAATTTATGAAAATTGACTCTTACAGTGGTGGGTGACGTGAAGCCTGATTCTCTGCTATGATATGAAGACTGATTCTCTGCTGACATGAAGCCAGATTGTCTGTTACGGGACCTTTCTCCTCTGCCTGGGTTCTGGGCCTAAATTTATGAAAATTGACTCTTACAGTGGTGGGTGACGTGAAGCCTGATTCTCTGCTATGATATGAAGACTGATTCTCTGCTGACATGAAGCCAGATTGTCTGTTACGGGACCTTTCTCCTCTGCCTGGGTTCTGGGCCTAAATTTATGAAAATTGACTCTTACAGTGGTGGGTGACGTGAAGCCTGATTCTCTGCTATGATATGAAGACTGATTCTCTGCTGACATGAAGCCAGATTGTCTGTTACGGGACCTTTCTCCTCTGCCTGGGTTCTGGGCCTAAATTTATGAAAATTGACTCTTACAGTGGTGGGTGACGTGAAGCCTGATTCTCTGCTATGATATGAAGACTGATTCTCTGCTGACATGAAGCCAGATTGTCTGTTACGGGACCTTTCTCCTCTGCCTGGGTTCTGGGCCTAAATTTATGAAAATTGACTCTTACAGTGGTGGGTGACGTGAAGCCTGATTCTCTGCTATGATATGAAGACTGATTCTCTGCTGACATGAAGCCAGATTGTCTGTTACGGGACCTTTCTCCTCTGCCTGGGTTCTGGGCCTAAATTTATGAAAATTGACTCTTACAGTGGTGGGTGACGTGAAGCCTGATTCTCTGCTATGATATGAAGACTGATTCTCTGCTGACATGAAGCCAGATTCTCTGTTACGGGACCTCTCTCCTCTGCCTGGGTGCTGGGCCTAAATTTATGACAATGGACTGTTGCAGTGGTGGCTGACGTGAAGCCTGATTCTCTGCTATGACATGCAGACTGATTCTCTGCTGACATGAAGCCAGATTCTCTGTTACGGGACCTCTCTCCTCTGCCTGTGTGTGTGCTGGGCCTAAATATATGCCAATGGACTGTTGCAGTGGTGGCTGACGTGAAGCCTCATTCTCTGCTATGACATGCAGACTAATTCTCTGCTGACATGAAGACAGATTCTCTGTTACGGGACCTCTCTCCTCTGCCTGGGTGCCGGGGCCTAAATATCTGAGAATGGACTGTTCCAGTGGTGGGTGACGGGAAGCCAGATTCTCTGCTATGGAACCTCTCTCCAATTGATTTTGGTTAATTTTTATTTATTTAATTTTTATTTTAATTCATTTCCCTATCCACATTTGTTTGCAGGGGATTTACCTACATGTTGCTGCCTTTTGCAGCCCTCTAGCTCTTTCCTGGGCTGTTTTACAGCCTTTTTAGTGCCGAAAAGTTCGGGTCCCCATTGACTTCAATGGGGTTCGGGTTCGGGACGAAGTTCGGATCGGGTTCGGATCCCGAACCCGAACATTTCCGGGATGTTCGGCCGAACTTCTCGAACCCGAACATCCAGGTGTTCGCTCAACTCTAATATCTACCTATTCATCAACTTCGCTAATTCTAGCAATCATATAGGACAGTTTACTATAGAGACAGCTAAGTATAATTCGCTATGCGATTATATGACTGCTTTTTTTTATATAAATAGAATAATTATAATACCTGATAATTATTATAATCTATTTATATAAAAAAGCAAAGTAATATAATCGCATAGCGAATTATACTTATCTGTCTTTATAGTAAACTTTCCTATATGATTGCTAGAATTAGCGAAGTTGATGAATAGGTAGATATAACTGAGATGCAGAATACTTCATTATCTTCGTTTTGTGGAATATAACGAATATATTCGTATATTCGTTTTGTGGAATATAACGAATATATTCGTCATATTCGCTAATTCTACCATTGAAGCCAACCATAGTAAAAAAATAAAATAAATCGCAAATGCGATTAATATAACACGAAATAATCGCATTTGCGATTTTAACGTAATTCTCAAATCCGACAGTACATTCTAGTATATGGAGACGTTCCCATGAGCATGGAATATAGCATTACTAAGTTAAAATCGCAAATGCGATTATTTCGTGTTGTATTAATCGCATTTGCGATTTTTTTTTTTTTTTTTTTTTACTATGGTTGGCTTCAATGGTAGAATTAGCGAATATGACGAATATATTCGTTATATTCCACAAAACGAATATACGAATATATTCGTTATATTCCACAAAACGAAGATAACGAAGTATTCTGCATCTCAGTTATATCTACCTATTCATCAACTTCGCTAATTCTAGCAATCATATAGGAAAGTTTACTATAAAGACAGATAAGTATAATTCGCTATGCGATTATATTACTTTGCTTTTTTATATAAATAGATTATAATAATTATCAGGTATTATAATTATTCTATTTATATAAAAAAAAGCAGTCATATAATCGCATAGCGAATTATACTTAGCTGTCTCTATAGTAAACTGTCCTATATGATTGCTAGAATTAGCGAAGTTGATGAATAGGTAGATATAACTGAGATGCAGAATACTTCGTTATCTTCGTTTTGTGGAATATGACGAATACATTCGTATATTCGTTTTGTGGAATATAACGAATATATTCGTCATATTCGCTAATTCTACCATTGAAGCCAACCATAGTAAAAAAAAAAAATAAAAAAAAATAAAAAAAATCGCAAATGCGATTATTATAACACGAAATAATCGCATTTGCGATTTTAACTTAGTAATGCTATATTCCAGGGATCAGCAACCTCCGGCACTCCAGCTGTTGTCAAACTACGACTCCCAGCATGCTCCATTCACTTCTTTGGGAGTCCTGAGAACAGCCATGGAGGTGTGCATGCTGGGAGTTGTAGTTGCACCACAGCTGGAGTGCCGAAGGTTGCTGATCCCTGCTATATGCCATGCTCATGGAGCGTCCCCATCACCATGGTAACGTCTCCATATACTAGAATGTACTGTTGGATTTGAGAATTACGTTGAAATCGCAAATGCGATTATTTCGTGTTATATTAATCGCATTTGCGATTTCAATAGGAGAGTAGCCTTTAAGTTTAAAAAAAAAAAAAAATTAAAAAAAATCGCATATGCGATTTTTTAAATCGCATATTATTCGCGATAACTAGCATAATGACGAATATTCGATTTCGACGAATATAAAACGAATATTCTATCGAATATTCGCGAATTTCGTCGAAATCGAATATGGCACCTGCCGCTCATCACTACCTACCACACAGGGTTAGAGGGCCCTGGCTCCCACAGGACTTGGCGCAGCCTGCTTCTTCCCCAGACTGGAAGCGCTGATTGAGGAGCTCATCCCGCATTTCTTGAGCTTCTCAGCTGGCTGCTAATTACCTTCCTTACCAGCTTGGCTGATACACACAGTGGGAAAAACCTATTTCCCCAAGTTGTTCTTGTTCTCATTTAGCTTCCTTTGGGTGATACACCATTTCAATGGCCCTCATATAGGGTTGCCAAATTTCACAACAAAAAACACAGACCAAGTTAACCCACACCCCAAAGGGGGTGGTTGTGGGGGCATAGTTTAACACAGGGTGTTAAGTTGCTGTCATACTACGGCTACCAATAATATTAATGTCTCAATTAATGCTCCCCAGTAATATTAAAGCCCCCATTAATGCCAAGAATTAATAATACCCCCATTAGCGCCCCCCCCCCCCCAGAATTAATACTGCCCCAATAATATTAATGCCCCTAGTAATAGTAGTTAAATAGTTAATACGGTTAAAAAAGACATAAGTACATCAAGTTCAAACAAGGGATAGGGGGGGACTCGAATTCCAGCAGGAATTGAGATTCAGATTTCTACACATTTCCATAAGCATTAATGTAATTTACTTTTAAGAATTAATCTAAACCCTTTTTAAAACTGTCCACTGTTCCTGCTGTGACCACGTCCTGATGAAGTCTATTCCACAGATTCACAGTTCTTACAGTAAAGACGTTTTGACGCTTCTGGAGACTGAATTTTTTCTTCTCCAGTCGGAGGCAGTGCCCCCTTGTCTTTTGAGCACATTTTACATGGAACAGCTTTTCACAGTATTTTTTGTATGGCCCATTTATATATTTGTATAGGTTAATCATGCTCCCCTTAGATGTCTCTCCTTAAGACTAAATACATTTAATTATTTTAGTCTTTCTTCATAACTAAGACCCTCCATGCCCCTTTATCAGTTCAGTTGCTCTCCTCTGTACTTTTTCCAGCTGCAGAGCGTCATTTCTACGGACTAGTGCCCAGAACTGGACTGCATATTCCAGATGAGGCCGCACCAATGCTTTGTAAAGTGGTAATATTACATCCCTGCCCTGCGAGGCCATGCCTCGTTTAATGCATGACAATATCCTGGTGGCCTTAGAAGCAGCTTATTGACTTTGTATGCTGTTATTTAATCTACCATCCACAAGGACATCCAAATCCTTCTCTATAAGTGACTCTCCCAGTGTTACATCCCCTAGGACATATAATGCACAGAGATTATTAGTACCAAGATGCATACCTTTGCGTTAATCCACATTGAACCTAATTTGCCAAGTTGATGCCCAATTACTCAAAGTGTTCAAGTCAGCTTGTAGTATATAGACATCTTCCATAGCAAGCACAGTACTACACAGCTTAGTGTCATCTGCAACCATAGAAATGTTGATATTATTCCCATCCCCGATATCATTAATAAATACATTAAATAATAAAGGGCCCAGCACTAGGGATGAGCGAACTCGAACTGTATAGAATTTTGGGGTGTCCGTGACACGGACCCGAACCCGGACATTTTCGTAAAAGTCCGGGTTCGGGTTCGGTGTTCGTCGCTTTCTTGGCGCTTTTGTGACGCTTTCTTGGCGCTTTTTGAAAGGCTGCAAAGCAGCCAATCAACAAGCGTCATACTACTTGCCCCAAGAGGCCATCACAGCCATGCCTACTATTGGCATGGCTGTGATTGGCCAGAGCACCATGTGACCCAGCCTCTATTTAAGCTGGAGTCACATAGCGCCGCCCGTCACTCTGCTCTGATTAGCGTAGGGAGAGGTTGCGGCTGCGACAGTAGGGCGAGATTAGGCAGATTAACTCCTCCAAAGGACTTGATTATTGATCGATCTGCAGCTGTGGATCATTGAGCTGCTGATCCTCAATTGCTCACTGTTTTTAGGCTGCCCAGACCGTTTGTCAGTCACTTTTTTCTGGGGTGATCGGCGGCCATTTTGTGTCTTATGGTGCACCAGCACAAGCTGCGACCAAGTGCATTTAACCATCAATGGTGTGGTTGTTTTTTGGCTAAAGCCTACATCAGGGTGAAGCTGTCACACCAAGTGCATTTAACCAGCAATAGTCTGTTTATTTTTTGGCCATATACTACATCAGGGGCAAGCTGCGCCCGTCACCAAGTGCATTTAACCCTCAATGGTGTGGTTGTTTTTTGGCTAAAGCCTACATCAGGGTGAAGCTGTCACACCAAGTGCATTTAACCAGCAATAGTCTGTTTATTTTTTGGCCATATACTACATCAGGGGCAAGCTGCGCCTGTCACCAAGTGCATTTAACCCTCAATGGTGTGGTTGTTTTTTGGCTAAAGCCTACATCAGGGTGAAGCTGTCACACCAAGTGCATTTAACCAGCAATAGTCTGTTTATTTTTTGGCCATATACTACATCAGGGGCAAGCTGCGCCCGTCACCAAGTGCATTTAACCCTCAGTAGTGTGGTTGGTCAAGCTGTCACACCAAGTGCATTTAACCAGCAATAGTGTGGTTATTTTTTGGCCATATCCCAGTCTAATTCTGTCAGTAAATCTATACCTGTCACCCAGCGCCTAAATACTAGGCCTCAAATTTATATCCCGCTAAATCTGTCGTTACTGCTGTACTGTTCTGGCTGGGCAAGTTATTTAGTGTCCGTCAAAGCACATTTTTTGTTCAGGGTTGAAATACAATTCCCAATTTAGCAATTTCCTAATTTAGTGGTTTCTGCTGTATCAGAGCTATTTTAAATCTATCCCTAAAAGGGTATATAATATTCAAGGTGCACATAGGGTCATTCAGAATAATTTCACACACACGCTACTGTGCATTTCCAAGTCTAATTCCGTCAGTAAATCTATACCTGTCACCCAGCGCCTAAATACTAGGCCTCAAATTTATATCCCGCTAAATCTGTCGTTACTGCTGTACTGTTCTGGCTGGGCAAGTTATTTAGTGTCTGTCAAAGCACATTTTTTGTTCTGGGTTGAAATACAATTCCCAATTTAGCAATTTCATAATTTAGTGGTTTCTGCTGTATCAGAGCTATTTGAAATCTATCCCTAAAAGGGTATATAATATTCAAGGTGCACATAGGGTCATTCAGAATAACTTCACACACACGCTACTGTGCATTTCCAAGTCTAATTCTGTCAGTAAATCTATACCTGTCACCCAGCGCCTAAATACTAGGCCTCAAATTTATATCCCGCTAAATCTGTCGTTACTGGTGTACTGTTCTGGCTGGGCAAGTTATTTAGTGTCCGTCAAAGCACATTTTTTGTTCTGGGTTGAAATACAATTCCCAATTTAGCAATTTCATAATTTAGTGGTTTCTGCTGTATCAGAGCTATTTGAAATCTATCCCTAAAAGGGTATATAATATTCAAGGTGCACATAGGGTCATTCAGAATAACTTCACACACACACTACTGTGCATTTCCAAGTCTAATTCTGTGCATTTCCTCAAATTTATATTCAGCTGAATTTGAATACAATACATTGGGCCAAATAAAATTTTTGTTGTTGTGGTGAACGATAACAATGAGGAAAACATCTAGTAAGGGACGCGGACGTGGACATGGTCGTGGTGGTGTTAGTGGACCCTCTGGTGCTGGGAGAGGACGTGGCCGTTCTGCCACATCCACACGTCCTAGTGTACCAACTACCTCAGGTCCCAGTAGCCGCCAGAATTTACAGCGATATATGGTGGGGCCCAATGCCGTTCTAAGGATGGTAAGGCCTGAGCAGGTACAGGCATTAGTCAATTGGGTGGCCGACAGTGGATCCAGCACGTTCACATTATCTCCCACCCAGTCTTCTGCAGAAAGCGCACAGATGGCGCCTGAAAACCAACCCCATCAGTCTGTCACATCACCCCCATGCATATCAGGGAAACTGTCTGAGCCTCAAGTTATGCAGCAGTCTCTTATGCTGTTTGAAGACTCCGCTGGCAGGGTTTCCCAAGGGCATCCACCTAGCCCTTCCTCAGCGGTGGAAGACAGACTGCACTGACGCACAACCACTTATGTTTCCTGATGATGAGGACATGGGAATACCACCTCACCATGTCTCTGATGATGACAAAACACAGGTGCCAACTGCTGCGTCTTTCTGCAGTGTGCAGACTGAACAGTAGGTCAGGGATCAAGACTGGGTGGAAGACGATGCAGGGGACGATGAAGTCCTAGACCCCACATGGAATGGAGGTCGTGCCACTGACTTTCACAGTTCGGAGGAAGAGGCAGTGGTGAGACCGAGCCAACAGCGTAGCAAAAGAGGGAGCAGTGGGCAAAAGCGGAACACGCGCCGCCAAGAGACTCCGCCTGCTACTGACCGCCGCCATCTTGGACCGAGCACCCCAAAGGCAGCTTCAAGGAGTTCCCTGGCATGGCACTTCTTCAAACAATGTGCTGACGACAAGACCCGAGTGGTTTGCACGCTGTGCCATCAGAGCCTGAAGCGAGGCATTAACGTTCTGAACCTTAGCACAACCTGCATGACCAGGCACCTGCATGCAAAGCATGAACTGCAGTGGAGTAAACACCTTAAAAACAAGGAAGTCGCTCAGGCACCCCCTGCTCCCTCTTCTGCTGCTGCCGCCTCGGCCTCTTCTGCTGCTGCCGCCTCGGCCTCTTCTGCTGCTGCCGCCTCGGCCTCTTCTGCTGCTGCCGCCTCGGCCTCTTCCTCCGCCTCTGGAGGAACGTTGGCACCTGCCGCCCAGCAAACAGGGGATGTACCACCAACACCACCACCACCTCCGTCACCAAGCGTCTCAACCATGTCACACAGCAGCGTTCAGCTCTCCATCTCACAAACATTTGAGAGAAAGCGTAAATTCCCACCTAGCCACCCTCGATCCCTGGCCCTGAATGCCAGCATTTCTAAACTACTGGCCTATGAAATGCTGTCATTTAGGCTGGTGGACACAGACAGCTTCAAACAGCTCATGTCGCTTGCTGTCCCACAGTATGTTGTTCCCAGCCGCCACTACTTCTCCAAGAGAGCCGTGCCTTCCCTGCACAACCAAGTATCCTATAAAATCAAGTGTGCACTGCGCAACGCCATCTGTAGCAAGGTCCACCTAACCACAGATACGTGGACCAGTAAGCACGGCCAGGGACGCTATATCTCCCTAACTGCACACTGGGTAAATGTAGTGGCAGCTGGGCCCCAGGCGGAGAGCTGTTTGGCGCACGTCCTTCCGCCGCCAAGGATCGCAGGGCAACATTCTTTGCCTCCTGTTGCCACCTCCTCCTTCTCGGCTTCCTCCTCCTCTTCTTCCACCTGCTCATCCAGTCAGCCACACACACACCTTCACCACCAACTTCAGCACAGCCCGGGGTAAACGTCAGCAGGGCATTCTGAAACTCATATGTTTGGGGGACAGGCCCCACACCGCACAGGAGTTGTGGCGGGGTGGGTATAGAACAACAGATCGACGAGTGGTTGCTGCCGGTGAGCCTCAAGCCCGGCCTGGTGGTGTGCGATAATGGGCAAAATCTCATTGCAGCTCTGGGACTAGCCGGTTTGACGCATATCCCTTGCCTGGCGCATGTGCTGAATTTGGTGGTGCAGAAGTTCATTCACAACTACCCCGACATGTCAGAGCTGCTGCATAAAGTGCGGGCCGTCTGTTCGCGCTTCCGGCGTTCACATCCTGCCGCTGCTCGCCTGTCTGCGCTACAGCGTAACTTCGGCCTTCCCGCTCACCGCCTCATATGCGACGTGCCCACCAGGTGGAACTCCACCTTGCACATGCTGGACAGACTGTGCGAGCAGCAGCAGGCCATAGTGGAGTTTCAGCTGCAGCACGCACGGGTCAGTCGCACTGCGGAACAGCACCACTTCACCACCAATGACTGGGCCTCCATGCGAGACCTGTGTGCCCTGTTGCGCTGTTTCGAGTACTCTACCAACATGGCCAGTGGCGATGACGCCGTTATCAGCGTTACAATACCACTTCTATGTCTCCTTGAGAAAACACTTAGGGCGATGATGGAAGAGGAGGTGGCCCAGGAGGAGGAGGAGGAGGAGGAGGAAGAGGGGTCATTTTTAGCACTTTCAGGCCAGTCTCTTCGAAGTGACTCAGAGGGAGGTTTTTTGCAACAGCAGAGGCCAGGTACAAATGTGGCCAGCCAGGGCTTACTACTGGAGGACGAGGAGGACGAGGATGAGGAGGAGGTGGAGGAGGATGAGGATGAAGCATGGTCACAGCGGGGTTGCACCCAACGCAGCTCGGGCCCATCACTGGTGCGTGGCTGGGGGGAAAGGCAGGACGATGACGATACGCCTCCCACAGAGGACAGCTTGTCCTTACCCCTGGGCAGCCTGGCACACATGAGCGACTACATGCTGCAGTGCCTGCGCAACGACAGCAGAGTTGCCCACATTTTAACGTGTGCGGACTACTGGGTTGCCACCCTGCTGGATCCACGGTACAAAGACAATGTGCCCACCTTACTTCCTGCACTGGAGCGTGATAGGAAGATGCGCGAGTACAAGCGCACGTTGGTAGACGCGCTACTGAGAGCATTCCCAAATGTCACAGGGGAACAAGTGGAAGCCCAAGGCCAAGGCAGAGGAGGAGCAAGAGGTCGCCAAAGCAGCTGTGTCACGGCCAGCTCCTCTGAGGGCAGGGTTAGCATGGCAGAGATGTGGAAAACTTTTGTCAACACGCCACAGCTAACTGCACCACCACCTGATACGCAACGTGTTAGCAGGAGGCAACATTTCACTAACATGGTGGAACAGTACGTGTGCACACCCCTCCACGTACTGACTGATGGTTCGGCCCCATTCAACTTCTGGGTCTCTAAATTGTCCACGTGGCCAGAGCTAGCCTTTTATGCCTTGGAGGTGCTGGCCTGCCCGGCGGCCAGCGTTTTGTCTGAACGTGTATTCAGCACGGCAGGGGGCGTCATTACAGACAAACGCAGCCGCCTGTCTACAGCCAATGTGGACAAGCTGACGTTCATAAAAATGAACCAGGCATTGATCCCACAGGACCTGTCCATCCCTTGTGCAGATTAGACATTTATAACTACCTCCCCTTAACCATATATTATTGTACTCCAGGGCACTTCCTCATTCAATCCTATTTTTATTTTCATTTTACCATTATATTGCGAGGCTACCCAAAGTTGAATGAACCTCTCCTCTGTCTGGGTGCCGGGGCCTAAATATATGCCAATGGACTGTTCCAATGTTGGGTGACGTGAAGCCTGATTCTCTGCTATGACATGCAGACTAATTCTCTGCTGACATAAAGCCAGATCCTCTGTTACGGGACCTCTCTCCTCTGCCTGGGTGCTGGGCCTAAATATCTGACAATGGACTGTTGCAGTGGTGGCTGACGTGAAGCCTGATTTTCTGCTATGACATGCAGACTGATTCTCTGCTGACATGAAGCCAGATTGTCTGTTACGGGACCTCTCTCCTCTGCCTGGGTACTGGGCCTAAATTTATGAAAATGGACTGTTGCAGTGGTGGGTGACGTGAAGCCTGATTCTCTGCTATGATATGAAGACTGATTCTCTGCTGACATGAAGCCAGATTGTCTGTTACGGGACCTCTCTCCTCTGCCTGGGTGCTGGGCCTAAATTTATGAAAATGGACTGTTGCAGTGGTGGGTGACGTGAAGCCTGATTCTCTGCTATGACATGAAGACTGATTCTCTGCTGACATGAAGCCAGATTGTCTGTTACGGGACCTCTCTCCTCTGCCTGGGTGCTGGGCCTAAATTTATGAAAATGGACTGTTACAGTGGTGGGTGACGTGAAGCCTGATTCTCTGCTATGACATGAAGACTGATTCTCTGCTGACATGATGCCAGATTGTCTGTTACGGGACCTCTCTCCTCTGCCTGGGTGCTGGGCCTAAATTTATGAAAATGGACTGTTACAGTGGTGGGTGACGTGAAGCCTGATTCTCTGCTATGACATGAAGACTGATTCTCTGCTGACATGAAGCCAGATTGTCTGTTACGGGACCTCTCTCCCCTGCCTGGGTGCTGGGCCTAAATTTATGAAAATGGACTGTTGCAGTGGTGGGTGACGTGAAGCCTGATTCTCTGCTATGATATGAAGACTGATTCTCTGCTGACATGAAGCCAGATTCTCTGTTACGGGACCTCTCTCCTCTGCCTGGGTGCTGGGCCTAAATTTATGAAAATGGACTGTTGCAGTGGTGGGTGACGTGAAGCCTGATTCTCTGCTATGACATGAAGACTGATTCTCTGCTGACATGAAGCCAGATTCTCTGTTACGGGACCTCTCTCCTCTGCCTGGGTGCTGGGCCTAAATATCTGACAATGGACTGTTGCATTGGTGGCTGACGTGAAGCCTGATTCTCTGCTATGACATGAAGACTGATTCTCTGCTGACATGAAGCCAGGTTCTCTGTTACGGGACCTCTCTCCTCTGCCTGGGTGCCGGGGCCTAAATATCTGAGAATGGACTGTTCCAGTGGTGGGTGACGTGAAGCCAGATTCTCTGCTATGTGACCGCTCTCCAATTGATTTTGGTTAATTTTTATTTATTTAATTTTTATTTTAATTCATTTCCCTATCCACATTTGTTTGCAGGGGATTTACCTACATGTTGCTGCCTTTTGCAGCCCTCTAGCCCTTTCCTGGGCTGTTTTACAGCCTTTTTAGTGCCGAAAAGTTCGGGTCCCCATTGACTTCAATGGGGTTCGGGTTCGGGACGAAGTTCGGATCGGGTTCGGATCCCGAACCCGAACATTTTCGGGAAGTTCGGCCAAACTTCTCGAACCCGGACATCCAGGTGTCCGCTCAACTCTACCCAGCACTGAACCTTGGGGTCACCACTTATAACACGGGACCATTCTGAATAGGAATCAATGACCACAACTCTCTGGACCCGGTCCTTCAACCAGTTTTCAATCAAATTACAAACTATACTTTCCAAGCCAATAGACCTTACTTTACCTATTAAACGCCTATGAGGGACAGTATCAAAAGCCGTTGAAAAATCCAGAAACACTACATCCACAGCTGCCCCTCTGTCCAGGCTACTACTCACCTCCTCATAAATACAAATCAGGTTAGTCTGAGAACTTCTGTCCTTGGTAAACCCATGTTGGTTATCACTTATAATATTATTTACAGTCACATACTCCTGTATATAGTCCCTTAGGAGTCGTTCAAACATTTTTCCCACAACAGAAGTTAAAATAACTGGTCTATAATAACCTGTGGATCCTTTTTTGAATATGGGCACCATGTTTGCCTTGCGCCAATCACCTGGCACTGTACCAGTACCTAGAGAATCTTTAAAAATTATAAACAGGGGCGCATCAATGATTTAACTGGACTCTTTAAGAATTGTTGGGTGTAATCCATCTGGACCCTGCGCCTTGTTCACATTTACCTTATTTAACTTAGCTTGGGTCATATCTACAGTTAGCCAATTGAATCTATTACTGGATGTACATTTAGCCCCAGCACCACAGATATCAGCTCCTTTCTCTTCTTTTGTATATACAGAGCTAAAAAAAACATTTAGTAACTCTGCCTTTTCCTTATCTTCAGTGACTACCCCCCTTTACTATTATTTAGGGACCTACCTGCTCAGACCTTGTTTTTTTTAGTATTTACATATTTAAATAATTTTTGGGGATTTATTTTGCTTTCTTTTGCCACCTGCTGTTCGCTTTGTATTTTTGCTAATTTTATCTCCATTTTACAGATTTTGTTAAGCCCTTTGTAAACTCCAAAGTCTACAGCTGACCCCTCAGTTTTGTCGTTTTTAAATGTCCTTTTTTTGTCATTTATTGCCCTTTTTACAGTAGCTCTAAATGATGGGGGTTTAATTTTAGGCTACTTTCACACTGGCGTTTTGGCTTTCCATTTGTGAGATCCGTTCAGGGCTCTCACAGGCGGTCCAAAATGGATCAGTTTTGCCCTAATGCATTCTGAATAGATAAGGATCCGCTCAGAAGGCATCAGTTTGCCTCTGTTCCGTCTCCATTCCGCTTGCTTGCAGCGTTTTGGTGTCCGTCTGACAAAACTTAACCAAACTGATCCGTTCTGACACACAATTTAAGTCAATGGGGACGGATCCGTTTTCTATGACACAATCTGGCACAATAGAAAACAGATCCATTCTCCATTGACTTTCAATGGTGTTTAAGACGGATCCATCTTGGCTATGTTAAAGATGATACAAACGGATCTGTTCTGAACGGATGCATGCGGTTGTATTATCTGAACGGATCCGTCTGTGCAGATCCATGACAGATCCGCACCAAATGCGAGTGTGAAAGTAGCCTAAGCCATTTATACTTGTTACCTAAAGGAATAATTTTTTTAGTGCAATTACTCAATGTGGATTTGAAGCTCTCCCATTTAGCCTCAACCCAGGGAAATTAGCCTTTTTAAAATTCTGCGTCTTTGCTCTGCCTGGCAGAGTTTGCTTCTTATAGTGTAGGGGGAATATAATTATATTGTGGTCACTATTACCTACTGTTTCTCGAACAATAACATTTCCAACAAGCTCTGCATCATTAAAAATTGCCAGATCCAGCAGAGCATAGCCCCTAGTGGGAGCTTCTATAAACTGGTCCATAAAGTTGCCTTGCAACAAGCTGAGGAATTTTCTCCCCTTTACAGTTGAGACAGAACCATGACCCCAGTCAATGTCTGGGAAGTTAAAATCTCCCATTATGACCACTGTACCAGCCTGTGCCGCCCGCTCTATTTGTTATACAGTTGAGCTTCTATCTCCTCTGTGGTGTTAGGGGGTCTATAGATTACACCAAGTATTATTTCTTCAGTGTTTACATCCCTTTGAACTTCCACCCATAACGTTACAACATACTCACCCACAATTGCCTTTTCACACTTGTCTTCAGATCACTCCTCACATCCAGGCACACACCACCAACTTTTCTATTGACCCAGTCTTTCCTAAATAGTGTAAAACCCTCAATATTAACAGCCCAGTCATGCGAAGAGTCCAACGATGTCTCAGCCAAACCACCTACATCTATGTGTTCTTCTAGTACAGTGGTTCTCAACCTTTCTAAAGCCGTGACCCCTTAATACAGTTCCTCATGTTGTGGTGACCCCCAACCATTAAATTTTTTTCCTTGCTACGTCATAACTAATTTTGCTACTGTTATGAATTGTAATGTAAATATCTGATATGCAGGATGTATTTTTATTGCTACAAATTGAACATAATTAAAGCAGAGTAATTAATCACAAAGACAAAATGTTGGGTACCCCTCAAATAAATAAATCAGTGGTGCTTCAAGTCCCCCCCAAATAAATAAATCAGAAGTGCTCAGGGTCCCCCAAATAAATAAATCAGCGGGGCTTCAGGTCTCCCCCAAATAAATAAATCAGCAGTGCTTCATGTCCCCCCAAATAAATTAAGCCTTGCTCAGCCCAATAATTAAAATAAAATTAGCCAGGCTCAGCCAGGCTCAATTAAATCATTGGTGGCAGTGGTGCTCAGCGGCGGTGTCATTAACGAAAAAACTCGGACCTCAGCAGACAGGCGGCCCGACTTACCCGTCCAGACGTCAGGCTCCTTCAAGCACAGGCAGTGATAGGACATCACTTCCTGTGCGCGAGGATAAGGGGCTGCTGCCGTTGTGCGGGCGACCTACAACAGGAAGCCTCAGGCGACCCCCCGGAAAGGGCCGATCGACCCCCAAAGGGGTCACGACCCCTAGGTTGAGAACCACTGTTCTAGTACCAAAGCCTCCAGCTCCCCCATTTTGCTAGCTAGACTTCTGGCATTTGTATCCAGGGATATTTTGGTTACCTTGGTTGATGTTTGTATGTAACAGGTTCTTGTTACCAGCAGCTCTATTTTTCATTGGTGTTCAGTTCTGCCCAGTCTACTACCTACTTTCCTCACTAACCCCAGGCCCACTAAATCCCTACTGTCCCCTCCTATATCCCACTCTATCTACACTATCTACCCCTTTATTAGTATGGCCACCCACCTTCCCCCCAGATCCTAGTTTAGTAATGCCTCCATTAGTGCCTGTCATTAATAGTAGTGCCCCCCAGTAAGAATAATGCCCCCCTTAGTACCCCCGGTAAGAATAATGCCCCCAGTAAGAAAAATGCCCCATTAGAACGCTCACTGCTGACTGTAAGATCAGGACAGGACCTGCGCTCCAACGTTCCAGCGTGATGATGTCTCACAGGTCCTATCCTGCACATCCAGACAACAGTGAGTGTTCCCAGCAGAGCGAGCAAATGGAGGAAGTGAGTGTTTTTTTTATTTTATTAACACAAGTGGGGAAAGGTAAAGGCTGTACTACTGAGCACCCCACAATGGAAGCGCTCATAAGTAACAGGCCTTGTAGAAAAATACTGGCAATTAATATGCCAGTAGAAAAAAATTACCGACACCTACAGGGCCACTAAAATACATTCCTTGCCGGTGAGATACCAGACGGATGGCAATCCTACCCTCATATGGCCTTCTGACACTGCCACACAACTTTCTGCACTATCACACTTAACCATGGCGTTGCCCCTAATAGGACAGACTAGGTTCTGTTCCTGTCTCAAATTGCTGAGTCTCTGAAAATACAGCATTACAATGTCCAGTTAGTTCAATAAGTATTTATTCTGTAAGCACTGTAGGGGTATAATAGTACATGTACGGACATGTAGACATGTAATAGTAATAGTTGACCAACTAAAGGAATCTAGATTAAAGTATATGCTAATTGAAGAGCGAGTGCCTGGAGTTTTGCTATACCGCTAAGAGACTAGTGATGTCGCGAACATAAAATTTTCCGTTCGCGAATGGAGAACGCGAATTTCCACAAATGTTCGCGAACTGGCGAACCGCTATAGACTTCAATAGGCAGGCGAATTTTAAAACCCACAGGGACTCTTTCTGGCCACAATAGTGATGGAAAAGTTGTTTCAAGGGGACTAACACCGGGACTGTGGCATGCCGGAGGGGATCCATGGCAAAACTCCCATGGAAAATTACGTAGTTGACGCAGAGTGTGGTAAGTTGAATTTGCAAAGCGATTAATATAACCTGCATTAATCGCATTGAGATTACAACTTAGAGCTGCTGGGTTCCTAATGGTTGTATTGCTAGAATTGACGAATATATTGAATATAGCACTATATTCTCAATCTTCGTTAGATTCTAGCAATATAACCATTAGGAAACCAGCTCTAAGTTGAATTCGCAATGCGATTAATATAACCTGTATTAATCGCATTGCGATTACAACTTAGGTCTGAGTTCATAATGGTTGTATTGGTCGCACCGTCACGTGGTAAAGAGGGACGGGGGTGTGACTCACTGCAGCCTGGTGAGCGGGTGACACCAGCCATAGCACCGGGTGACACCAGCCATAGCAACGCCACTGTAACCATTAGGAACCCAGCTCTAAGTTGAATTCGCAATGCGATTAATATAACCTGTGACACAAATTTCTAACACTGCAGCTTCAGAATGAATCTAAGATGAATGCTGTCCCTAAGATGGATGCTGTCTTGTGATGTCCCGAATAGTTCGCCGGCGAATAGTTCCCGGCGAACATTGCTTGTTCGCGTTCGCCGCTGTGGGCGAACATATGCGATGTTCGGTTCGCCCCCTATACATCATCATTGAGTAAACTTTGACCCTCTACCTCACAGTCAGCAGACACATTCCAGCCAATCAGCAGCAGACCCTCCCTCTCAGACCCTCCCACCTCCTGGACAGCAGCCATTTTGGATTCATTTGGAAGCTGCATTCACAGTGAGAGTGTAGCTGCTGCTGATTCAATAGGGAAAGCATTAGCTAGGGCATTGTTCTGTGTCCACAGACTCATCTGCTGTAAGGACAGCATCCAGACAGCACCCCAAAAAGCCCTTTTTAGGGCTGGTACATCAGTGTGCTTTTTTTATTTTTATATATATATATATATATATATATAAATATATTGCAGTTGCCTGGCTGCCCGTGTGTGAGAGGCTGCAGGCTCAGTCACAGACAGCACGTGCACACCATTAATACAGGGTGTGACAGAAAATACCTTGCAGATAAAAAAAAATTATATTTAATATTTTTCAGTGACATAATCACATTTGCAAGCCCGTGTGTGTCAGGCCCACACACACTGTATTGTGGCTAGTTGCTAGTGGCTATGCCTGCACTCATACTGTTACAGGGTGTCATTCACTCAAATACCTTGCAGAGAACAAAAATTCTATTTAACATTTTTCTGTGATATAATCACATTTGCAAGCCCGTGTGTGTGTCAGGCCCACACAAACTGTATTGTGGCCACTGGCTAGGTCTCCACTCATACCGTTACAGGGTGTCATTCACTCAAATACCTTGCAAATAAAAATAATTATATTTAACATTTTTCTGTGATATAATCACATTTGCAAGCCTGTGTGTGTCAGGCCAACACAGACTGTATACTGGCTAGTGGCTAGGCCTCCACTCATACCGTTACAGGGTGTCATTCACTCAAATACCTTGCAGACAAAAAAAAATTATATTTAAAAATTTTCTGTGATATAATCACATTTGCAAGCCCGTGTGTGTGTGTCAGGCCCATACATACTGTATTGTGGCCAATGGCTAGGCCTCCACTCATACCGTTACAGGGTGTCATTCACTCAAATACCTTGTAAATAAAAAAAAATTATATTTAAAAATTTTCTGTGATATAATCACATTTGCAAGCCCCTGTGTGTCAGGCCCACACAGACTGTATACTGGCTAGTGGCTAGGCCTCCACTCATACCGTTACAGGGTGTCATTCACTCAAATACCTTGCAGATAAAAAAAAATCTATTTAAAATGTTTCTGTGATATAATAACATTTGCAAGCCCGTGTGTGTGTCAGGCCCACACATACTGTATTGTGGCCACTGGCTAGGCCTCCACTCATACCGTTACAGGGTGTCATTCACTCAAATACCTTGCAAATAAAAAAATATATATTTAAAATTTTTCTGTGATATAATCACATTTGCAAGCCCGTGTGTGTCAGGCCAACACAGACTGTATACTGGCTAGTGGCTAGGCCTCCACTCATACCGTTACAGGGTGTCATTCACTCAAATACCTTGCAGATAAAAAATAATTCTATAAAAAATAACTCTGTGATATAATCACATTTGCAAATTTCAATCCCGTGTGTGTCAGGCCCACACAGACTGTATTGTGGCCACTGGCTAGTGGTTAGGCCTCCACTCATACTGTTACAGGGTGTCATTCACTCAAAAACCTTGCAGATTACTTGCCTTAACTCTTACTCTTCTTTCTTTTCTACCCTGAACTGTTTCTAGTGTTAATCCGCTTGTATGTACTTAAAATAACATGCGTGTTGACAGAGACACAATTGTGCAATGCGAATCTTACATGCATCTTTTCTTATGTCACATTAATGCATATATGTTGTTTTTCTTTATGAAAATGGAAAATAAAGAATTTATAAAAAAAAAACAAAAAAAAACTTGCAGATAAAAAAAGATTCGCTAAAAAAAAATTCTGTGATATAATCACATTTGCAAATTGCAAGCCCGTGTGTGTCAGGCCCACACTGACTGTATTGTGGCCACTGGCTAGGCCTCCACTCATACCGTTACAGGGTGTCATTCACTTAAATACCTTGCTGATAAAAAAATACATTTAAAATGTTTCTGTGATATAATCACATTTGCAAGCCCGTGTGTGTCAGGCCCACACACACTGTATTGTGGCCACTGGCTAGGCCTCCACTCATACCGTTACAGAGTGTCATTCACTCAAATACCTTGCAAATAAAAAAAATTTATTTAAAATTTTTGTGATATAATCACATTTGCAAGCCCGTGTGTGTGTCAGGCCCACACATACTGTATTGTGGCCACTGGCTAGGCCTCCACTCTTACCGTTACAGGGTGTCATTCACTCAAATACCTTGCAGATAAAAAAATTCTATAAAAAAAAATTCTGTTATATAATCACATTTGCAAATTTCAAGCCCGTGTGTGTCAGGCCCAAACAGACTGTATTGTGGCCACTGGCTAGTGACTAGGCCTCCACAAATACTGTTACAAGGTGTCATTCACTCAAAAACCTTGCAGATAAAAAAAGATTCCAAAAAAATTATTTTGTGATATAATCACATTTGCAAATTGCAAGCCCGTGTGTATCAGGCCCACACAGACTGTATTGTGGCCACTGGCTAGGCCTCCACTCATACCGTTACAGGGTGTCATTCACTTAAATACCTTGCTGATAAAAAAAATTCTATCAAAAATTTTCAGTGGTATTATCACTTTTGCAAATTGCAAGCCCGTGTGTGTCAGGCCCACACAGACTGTACTGTGCCCACTGCCCACAACTTATATAGGGTGGAACAGTACCTTGCACGCATAAACCACTTATCTAAAAAAAAATGTCAGGCAGAGGCAGGCCACCCCGCAGGGGCCGTCGTGGTCGTGGTGCTGTGATTTCCACTGGCCCTGGAATAATGCCCAGTGTTTAGAGGCCACGTACCCTGAACCCAAAAAATTCGGAGAAAATAGTTGACTGGCTTACAGAGGACACCCAATCTTCAACAGCTTCCGCTAAGAACCTTGACGCATTATCCTCCTCCTGCTCAGCTTTGGTCACCACTCTCCCGCCCGCCGCCACAACCACCACTACCACCACAGCCACCACAGCCGCTTCACTTGATCCCTCAGAGGAGTTATTTACACATCATTTGTATGAAATTAGTGATGCACAACCATTATTGCCAGGGGATGTAGATAACAGGGATATGTCTCAGTCAGGCAGCATTACACACATGGACGTACAGTGTGATGATGATGATGTACCCGCTGCTGCTTCCTTTGCTGAGGTGTCAGATACAAGTTAAGTGGTTGATGATGGCAATGTGTCCGTGGATGCCACGTGGGTGCCTGCTCGAAGAGAAGAAGAAGAGGGGGAAAGTTCAGAAGGGGAGACAGAGAGAAGAAGGAGACGAGTTGGAAGCAGGGGTAGTTCGTCGCAAGGAGCTAGTCGCACAGTCAGACAGCATGTATCGGCACCCGGGGTCAGCCAAACAGCACGCCAATCAATGCACCACCAGAATGCCGTCATTGCAAAGCTGAGCAGTGTGGCATTTTTTTGTGTGTCTGCCTCTGACAACAGCGATGCCATTTGCAACCTATGGAAATCCAACACCCACCTAGGTACAACTGCTTTGCGAAGGCACATGATCGCACATCACAAACGCCTATGGGATCAACACATGATGACGAGTAGAAGCGGCACACAAGCTCAAAGCCATCATCCTCCTCCTGGTCCAGAATCTTCAGCCACGTCAACCACTGCTGTCCTCCTTGCCCCCTCTTAACCACCCGCCACTCCGCCTCTCACCTTCAGCAGTTCCATCTCATCTGCCCACAGTCAGGTGTCTGTAAAGGAAATGTTTGAGCGTAAGAAGCCAATGTCACAGAGTCACCCCCTTGCCCGGCGTCTGACAGTTGGCTTGACGGAACTCTTAGCCCGCCAGCTTTTACCATACCAGCTGGTGGAGTCTGAGGCCTTCAAAAAATTTGTTGCTATTGGGACACCACAGTGGAAGGTACCCGGATGAATTTTTTTTTCAAATAAGGCAATCCCAAACCTCTACTTAGTGATTGAAAAGGAAGTCATGGCATCTCTGGCATACAGTGTTGGGGCAAGGGTTCATCTGACCACTGATACCTGATCTGCAAAGCACGTTCAGGGCAGGTATATCACCTACACTGCGCATTGGGTCAACCTGCTGACGGCTGCCAAGCATGGAATGCGTGGCTCTGCAGCGGAGTTGGTGACACCGCCACGAATTGCAGGCAGGCCTACTGCCACCTCCTCTACTCCTCCTACTCCATCCTCTTCCATAACCTCCTCGGCTGAGTCCTCTTCTGCTGTGGCATATGGCTGCACATCAACTGAATCCCCCAGGCTCCCCAGGGGCTATTCCACATCCCAGATACGACAGTGTCACTCTGTCTTGGGGTTGACTTGCCTGAAAGCAGAGAGCCACACCGGACAAGCACTCCTGCCCGCCCTGAACGCACAGGTGGATCAGTGGGTGACCCAGCACCAACTGGAGATCGGTAAAGTGGTGTGTGACAATGGAAGCAATTTGTTGGCGGCATTGAATTTGGGCAAGTTGTCACATGTGCCGTGCATGGCACATGTGTTGAATCTCATCGTACAACACTTTGTGTCTAAGTACCCAGGCTTACAGGACGTCCTCAAGCAGGCCAGGAAGGTGTGTGGCCATTTCAGGCGTTCCTACACGGCCATGGTGCACTTTTCAGACATTCAGTGCCGAAACAACATGCCAGTGAGGCGCTTGATTTGCGACAGCCCGACACGTTGGAATTCAACACTCCTAATGTTCGACCGCCTGCTCCAACAAGAAAAAGCCATCAACGAGTATTTGTATGACTGGGGTGCTAGGACAGCCTCTGCGGAGCTGGGAATTTTTTTGCCACATTACTGGACGCTCATGCGCAATGCCTGTAGGCTCATGCGTCCTTTTGAGGATGTGACAAACCTAGTCAGTCGCACCGAAGGCACCATCAGTGACCTCATCCCATTTGTTTTCTTCCTGGAGCGTGCCCTGCGAAGAGTGCTGGATCAGGCTGTAGATGAGCGGGAAGAGGAAGAGGAAGAGTTGTGGTCACCATCACCACCAGAAACAGCCTTGTCATCATTGCTTGCCGGACCTGCGGCAACGCTGCAAGAGGAGTATGAGGAAGATGAGTCAGAGGAGGAATGTGGCTTTGAGGAGGAGGAAGACCAACCACAGCAGGCATCCCAGGGTGCTCGTTGTTGTCACCTATCTGGGACCCGTGGTGTTGTACGTGGCTGGGTGGAAGAACAGACCGTCAATGACATCAGTGAGGAGGAGGAACGGGAAATGAGTAGCTCGGCATCCAACCTTGTGCAAATGGGGTCTTTCATGCTGTCATGTCTGTTGAGGGACCCTCGTATAAAAAGGATGAAGGAGAACTACCTGTACTGGGTGGCCACGCTACTAGACCCCCAGTATAAGCAGAAAGTGGCGGAAATGTTACCAAATTACCGGAAGTCAGAAAGGATGCAGCATTTCAAAACCAAACAAAAAAATATGCTTTACACAGCTTATAAGGGGGATGTCACAGCACAACGGGAACCTAACAGGGGAAGAGGGGAAAGTAATCCTCCTCCTACCACGACCACGGCGGCAAGGACAGGACGCTTTACAGATGTGTTGTTGATGGAGGACATGCAGAGCTTTTTCAGTCCTACACATCGCCACAGCACTTTGGGATCCAGCCTTAGAGAACGACTCGACCGACAGGTAGCAGACTACCTCGCCTTAACTGCAGATATCGACACTCTGAGGAGCGATAAACCCCTTGACTACTGGGTGTGCAGGCTTGACCTGTGGCCTGAACTATTCCAGTTTGCGATAGAACTTCTGGCCTGGTAATCAAAAAAGCGTTGATTACCTCACCTTCATTAAGATGAATGAGGCATGGATCCCGAAGGGACTGACAGTGGGGGATATGTTTGACTAACAAATGGCCTGATGACATGCCTTGGCCTCAAAATGGTCCCCACGCAGCTGTATTTAATGTCTGCATACCGGATGACTTTCGTGAATTCTCCGCCACCAACTAGGGTTCAAGCCGCAATTTTTTAGTCACCTTTCTGCCTGGAAAACATAAATTTTTCCAGCCGCTGCTACAATACCGCAGCGGCTGCAACAATACCTAGTTTTTCAGGCATGTGTACATGCCTAATTTTTCTTGCCTCTAGTGCTGCACTGTGGATGCAAAAACAAAAAAAAGGCACATACATGTGTCAATTCCCCTTCGTGATCGGTACCTTGTTGTGGTGAAGTGGCTTGCGTATCACAATTAAGTGATCATCACCTCTATGAGTGTGTTGGCAATGTTGCCACACCCCAGATAAGGCCGTTGCTTCATTATGATCAGACTAAAAGCGATCGGCTGGATAATTTTTCATAGAAAAAACATTATTATTTTTATTTATTTTTTGGTTTAAGTTGTATGGGTTTTTAATACAAAAAATAAAAAAATCATAATAAAGTCTCTTAATAGTTTATTAGAAATAATGCAGACAATTAAAAAAATCCCCATCAATTCCAATACAAAGCAAGTACAGAGCTCAGAACAAAATTATTTCAGGATGTCGTTAATTCGACAATGATTAATCAATTCGACACACGTCCCCGGATAGGGGACGTAACAGGGATTAAACTGATGAGAATAGTACTACAGAAAATACCACTGATATCGGGTGTGACAGTAAATTGCACGGCACAGACGCAGTGACCGTGGCATGGATTCAAACAAAGGGGAGGGAGCCAGCGTTTTTTTAACCATCTCCCCATTCGAAAAATCAATTTAATAAATGGACCCCAGATTGGGGATGTCACATAACAGGGATTAAACTGATGAGAATAATACTACAGAAAATACCACTCATATCGGGTGTGACAGTAAATTGCACGGCGCAGACGCAGTGACCGTGGCGTGGATTCAAACAAAGGGGAGGGAGCCAGCGTTTTTTTAACCATCTCCCCATTCGAAAAATCAATTCAATTCACCTTTCGGGGACCCTTGGTGTTGTACGTGGCTGGGTGGAGGAAGAAACCTTCAATGACATCAACGGGACATGGCTAGCTTGGTATCCAACCTTGTGCAAATGGAAAGTTTGCTGTTGGGCAAATGGACTGTTTGCGGCTGTTTGCGGTGCATTAAAAGGGGAGTTTGGTCTGTCAATGTCTGTGAAGCGGGCGTAACCCTTACACTACCTGATCGATACAACATCATACCTGATTGTATACACACACTGGATGTTTTAAACCACGTTGTTCAAAAAAATTTAGGATTGTTAGGTGATTTATGCCCTTTATGGATTAAAATCCGACTGTGCGTCAACTATGTAATTTTCCATGGGAGTTTTGCCATGGATCCCCTCCGGCATGCCACAGTCCAGCTGTAAGTCCCCTTGAAACAACTTTTCCATCACTAATGTGGCTAGAAAGAGTCCCTGTGGGTTTTAAAATTCGCCTGCCTATTGAAGTCAATGGCGGTTCGCCCGTTCGCGAACATTTGCAGAAATTCGCGTACGCCGTTCGCGAATGGAAAATTTTATGTTCGCGACATCTCTAATGCTGTCCTTGCTATTTGATAGGAGGTGGGAGGGTCTGGGAGGAAGGGTATGCTGATTGGCTGGAATTTGTCTGCTGACTGTGAGGTACAGGGTCAAAGTTTTCTCAATGATGACGTATAGGGGGCGGACCGAACATCGCATATGTTCGCCGGCCGCGGCGAACGCAAACAAGCTATGTTCGCCGGGAACTATTCGCCGGAGAATAGTTCGGGACATCTCTATAAGAGACCCGTAACTCATCCCATCCACATGCACTGCCAATCCCAAGTGCTGATCTGAATACTTACTTTACTGGATAGCAGGCTGAACTGAATGGACATATGTCTTTTTTCAGCCTTTTAAACTACCATATTTTTTGCCCCATAAGACGCACTTTTCCCCCCAAAGTGACAGAATTTTTTTTACTGCTGTGTCTTATGGGATGAATACTAATGAGCGCTTCCATTATGGAGGCGCTTATTAGTACCGGAGGACTGGGAGGCAGTGAATGCAACACTCCCCGGGCTCTGTACTCACCGCTTCCTTGTCCTTTGTTGTCGGCTGTGCTGTGACTGCGTACAGCATGAGGGCGCTCTGTGACCTTACGCTGTGTGCACCAGGTAACAGCACAGCCGACAGCAGGAAGAAGAAGAGAGAGCACAGGAGGTGAAGAGCAGTGGCTTCCAGAGCAGGAGGGGTAAGTGGATTTTTTTTATTTTTTGTGATCTGAGACAGGGGGCTGGTGATATGATGCTGGGGGCTGGTGATCTGACCTGGGGGCTAGTGACCTGATGCTGGGGGCTAATAATATGATGCTCGGGGCTGGTGATATGAGGCTGGGGGCTGATATATGGCTGGAGGGCTGAAATGAGGTATGAGAGTCTCATCTGAGTTCTGAATGGAGATCCTTTTTATATTGGGGCTCTTATCTGAGGTCTGATTGGGAGTCATTCACATTGAGCTCTAATTATGGTTCTGATCTGAGGTCTTATTGGGGGTCTGATCTGGGGTCTGATTGAGGGTCTTATTAACATTGGAGGTCTGATTGGTGTTGTGAGCTGAGGTCTCATTAACATTGGGGGCTGATCTGAGGTCTAATGAAAACTATTTTTTTCTTATTGTCCTCCTCTAAAACCTAGGTGCGTCTTAGGGGTTGGTGTGTCTTCTAAGGCGAAAAATATGGTACTATGTTACTATGTAAACTATGGCAGGAGTTCTGAAACTTCAAGTGCCACCAAATGACAGTGGAAGTACATAGCCTAAATGATAGGCTTTATCTTTCACTAGCTTGTATTCTTTAGCACTACCCTTTTGTAATAGCCGTAGTACAGTCTCTTTAGCTCAGCTTCCTTTTTTCCTCAGAGGCAGGTTCACTTCTTCCAGCGCTGCACTCTCTCACACAGCTTGTCTTTCTGGCTCTCAGCCATACACTGACTCAGCATCTTCCTAGCTAGAGGGGTGGAACCAGCCACACCCGGGTACTGTCACTAAGGGGCTGACTAGCTTGTTAACTCTTTACTCTCCATACACAACCAACCTCTAAGATACACAATGCATAAAGTATAGTACATTAACCCTTTGCAGTGGACATTCAGGACAAGAGAAGCAGTATCAGCCTTATGAACCGTAGCAGAATTGGAATCATCTGATTCAGTTTCAGAGGCAGGTCATGTTACCTCCCACCCCCATGCCCATACAACCCAAACAACCACTGGCAAAAGCCCACAATACAACATGCAGCGGTCAAAAATCGCCAGGCGGGGAGAAAACATTTTTAAAAAGTCACCGTTACCCATCTCGCAACAAGAGCGAGTGAATAAGTTACAGGTAGGGATGAGCGAACCCGAACTGTATAGTTCGGGTTCATACCGAATTTTGGGGTGTCCGTGACACGGACCCGAACCCGGACATTTTCGTAAAAGTCCGGGTTCGGTGTTCGTCGCTTTCTTGGCGCTTTTTGAAAGGCTGCAAAGCAGCCAATCAACAAGCGTCATACTACTTGCCCCAAGAGGCCGTCACAGCCATGCCTACTATTGGCATGGCTGTGATTGGCCAGAGCACCATGTGACCCAGCCTCTATTTAAGCTGGAGTCACGTAGCGCCGCACGTCACTCTGCTCTGATCAGCATAGGGAGAGGTTGCAGCCGCGACGTTAGGGCGAGATTAGGCAGTGATTAACTCCTCCAAAAGACTTCATTCAGAGATCGATCTGCAGCTGTGGATGATTGAACTGCTGCTATTGAATTGCTCACTGTTTTTAGGCTGCCCAGAGCGTTTTTCAGTCACTTTTTTCTGGGGTGATCGGCGGCCATTTTGTGTCTTGTGGTGCGCCAGCACAAGCTGCCACCAAGTGCATTTAACCCTCAATGGTGTGGTTGTTTTTTGGCTAAATCCTACATCAGGGTCAAGCTGTCACACCAAGTGCATTTAACCATCAATAGTCTGGTTATTTTTTGGCCATATACTACATCAGGGGCAAGCTGAGCCTGTCACCAAGTGCATTTAACCCTCAATAGTGTGGTTGGTCAAGCTGTCACACCAAGTGCATTTAACCATCAATAGTGTGGTTATTTTTTGGCCATATCCCAGTCTAATTCTGTCAGTAAACGTATACCTGTCACCCAGCGCCTAAATAATAGGCCTCAAATTTATATCCAGCTAAATCTGTCGTTACTGCTGTGGCTGGTCAAGTTATTTAGTGTCCGTCAAAGCACATTTTTTGTTCTGGGTTGAAATACAATTCCCAATTTAGCAATTTCCTAATTTAGTGGTTTCTGCTGTATCAGAGCTATTTTAAATCTATCCCTAAAAGGGTATATCAGATTCAAGGTGCACATAGGGTCATTCTGAATAACTTCACACACACGCTACTGTGCATTTCCAAGTCTAATTCTGTCAGTAAACCTATACCTGTCACCCAGCGCCTAAATACTAGGCCTCAAATTTATATCCAGCTAAATCTGTTGTTACTGCTGTGGCTGGTCAAGTTATTTAGTGTCCGTCAAAGCACAGTTTTTGCTCTGGGTTAAAATACAATTCCCAATTTAGCAATTTCCTAATTTAGTGGTTTCTGCTGTATCAGAGCTATTTTAAATCTATCCCTAAAAGGGTATATCAGATTCAAGGTGCACATAGGGTCATTCTGAATAACTTCACACACACGCTACTGTGCATTTCCAAGTCTAATTCTGTCAGTAAACCTATACCTGTCACCCAGCGCCTAAATACTAGGCCTCAAATTTATATCCAGCTAAATCTGTCGTTACTGCTGTGGCTGGTCAAGTTATTTAGTGTCCGTCAAAGCACATTTTTTGTTCTGGGTTAAAATACAATTCCCAATTTAGCAATTTCCTAATTTAGTGGTTTCTGCTGTATCAGAGCTATTTTAAATCTATCCCTAAAAGGGTATATCAGATTCAAGGTGCAGATAGGGTCATTCTGAATAACTTCACACACGCTACTGTGCATTTCCAAGTCTAATTCTGCCAGTAAACCTATACCTGTCACCCAGCGCCTAAATACTAGGCCTCAAATTTATATCCAGCTAAATTTGTTGTTACTGCTGTGGCTGGTCAAGTTATTTAGTGTTCGTCAAAGCACAGTTTTTGTTCTGGGTTGAAACACAATTCCCAATTTAGCAATTTCCTAATTTAGTGGTTTCTGCTGTTTTAGAGCTATTTTAAATCTATCCCTAAAAGGGTATATCAGATTCAAGGTGCACATAGGGTCATTCTGAATAACTTCACACACACGCTACTGTGCATTTCCAAGTCTAATTCTGTCAGTAAACCTATACCTGTCACCCAGCGCCTAAATACTAGGCCTCAAATTTATATCCAGCTAAATCTGTCGTTACTGCTGTGGCTGGTCAAGTTATTTAGTGTTCGTCAAAGCACATTTTTTGTTCTGGGTTGAAATACAATTCCCAATTTAGCAATTTCCTAATTTTGTGGTTTATGCTGTATCAGAGCTATTTTAAATCTATCCCTAAAAGGGTATATCAGATTCAAGGTGCACATAGGGTCATTCTGAATAACTTCACACACACGCTACTGTGCATTTCCAAGTCTAATTCTGTCAGTAAACATATACCTGTCACCCAGCGCCTAAATACTAGGCCTCAAATTTATATCCAGCTAAATCTGTCGTTACTGCTGTGGCTGGTCAAGTTATTTAGTGTCCGTCAAAGCACAGTTTTTGTTCTGGGTTGAAATACAATTCCCAATTTAGCAATTTCTTAATTTAGTGGTTTCTGCTGTTTTAGAGCTATTTTAAATCTATTCCTAAAAGGGTATATCAGATTCAAGGTGCACATAGGGTCATTCTGAATAACTTCACACACACGCTACTGTGCATTTCCAAGTCTAATTCTGTCAGTAAACCTATACCTGTCACCCAGCGCCTAAATAATAGGCCTCAAATTTATAGTCAGCTAAATCTGTGGTTACTGCTGTGCCTGTATTAGTGTAATACGGTACCTAAATAGATAGCCAGATAGTGTTAGTTGTCTTTAAAAAAAGGCCTGAATTTGAATTTAATACATTGGGTCAAATAATATTTTTGTTGTTGTGGTGAACGATAACAATGAGGAAAACATCTAGTAAAGGACGCGGACATGGTCGTGGTGGTGTTAGTGGACCCTCTTGTGCTGGGAGAGGACGTGGCCGTTCTGCCACAGCCACACGTCCTAGTGTACCAACTACCTCAGGTCCCAGTAGCCGCCATAATTTACAGCGATATTTGGTGGGGCCCAATGCCGTTCTAAGGATGGTAAGGCCTGAGCAGGTACAGGCATTAGTCAATTGGGTGGCCGACAGTGGATCCAGCACGTTCACATTATCTCCCACCCAGTCTTCTGCAGAAAGCGCACAGATGGCGCCTGAAAACCAAGCCCATCAGTCTGTCACATCACCCCCATGCATACCAGGGAAACTGTCTCAGCCTCAAGTTATGCAGCAGTCTCTTATGCTGTTTGAAGACTCCGCTGGCAGGGTTTCCCAAGGGCATCCACCCAGCCCTTCCCCAGCGGTGGAAGACATAGAATGCACTGACGCACAACCACTTATGTTTCCTGATGATGAGGACATGGGAATACCACCTCAGCATGTCTCTGATGATGACGAAACACAGGTGTCAACTGCTGCGTCTTTCTGCAGTGTGCAGACTGAACAGTAGGTCAGGGATCAAGACTGGGTGGAAGACGATGCAGGGGGGGATGATGAGGTCCTAGACCCCACATGGAATGAAGGTCGTGCCACTGACTTTTTACAGTTCGGAGGAAGAGGCAGTGGTGAGACCGAGCCAACAGCGTAGCAAAAGAGGGAGCAGTGGGCAAAAGCAGAACACCCGCCGCCAAGAGACTCCGCCTGCTACTGACCGCCGCCATCTGGGACCAAGCACCCCAAAGGCAGCTTCAAGGAGTTCCCTGGCATGGCACTTCTTCAAACAATGTGCTGACGACAAGACCCGAGTGGTTTGCACGCTGTGCCATCAGAGCCTGAAGCGAGGCATTAACGTTCTGAACCTTAGCACAACCTGCATGACCAGGCACCTGCATGCAAAGCATGAACTGCAGTGGAGTAAACACCTTAAAAACAAGGAAGTCACTCAGGCTCCCCCTGCTACCTCTTCTGCTGCTGCCGCCTCGGCCTCTTCTGCTGCTGCCGCCTTGGCCTCTTCTGCTGCTGCCGCCTCGGCCTCTTCCTCCGCCTCTGGAGGAACGTTGGCACCTGCCGCCCAGCAAACAGGGGATGTACCACCAACACCACCACCTCCGTCACCAAGCATCTCAACCATGTCACACGGCAGCGTTCAGCTCTCCATCTTACAAACATTTGAGAGAAAGCGTAAATTCCCACCTAGCCACCCTCGATCCCTGGCCCTGAATGCCAGCATTTCTAAACTACTGGCCTATGAAATGCTGTCATTTAGGCTGGTGGACACAGACAGCTTCAAACAGGCCATTCTGAAACTCATATGTTTGGGGGACAGGCCCCACACCGTACAGGAGTTGTGGCGGGGTATAGAACAACAGACCGATGAGTGGTTGCTGCCGGTGAGCCTCAAGCCCGGCCTGGTGGTGTGTGATAATGGGCGAAATCTCGTTGCAGCTCTGGGACTAGCCGGTTTGACGCACATCCCTTGCTTGGCGCATGTGCTGAATTTGGTGGTGCAGAAGTTCATTCACAACTAACCCGACATGTCAGAGCTGCTGCATAAAGTGCGGGCCGTCTGTTCGCCCTTCCGGCGTTTACATCCTGCCGCTGCTCGCCTGTCTGCGCTACAGCGTAACTTCGGCCTACCCGCTCACCGCCTCATATGCGACGTGCCCACCAGGTGGAACTCCACCTTGCACATGCTGGACAGACTGTGCGAGCAGCAGCAGGCCATAGTGGAGTTTCAGCTGCAGCACGCCAGGGTCAGTCGCACTACGGAACAGCACCACTTCACCACCAATGACTGGGCCTCCATGCGAGACCTGTGTGCCCTGTTGCGCTGTTTCGAGTACTCCACCAACATGGCCAGTGGCGATGACACCGTTATCAGCGTTACAATACCACTTCTATGTCTCCTTGAGAAAACACTTAGGGCAATGATGGAAGAGGAGGTGGCCCAGGAGGAGAAGGAGGAGGAGGAAGAGGGGTCATTTTTAGCACTTTCAGGCCAGTCTCTTCGAAGTGACTCAGAGGGAGGTTTTTTGCAACAGCAGAGGCCAGGTACAAATGTGGCCAGCCAGTGCCCACTACTGGAGGACGAGGAGGATGAGGAGGAGGTGGATGAGGATGAAGCATGGTCACAGCGGGGTGGCACCCAACGCAGCTCGGGCCCATCACTGGTGCGTGGCTGGGGGGAAAGGCAGGACGATGACGATACGCCTCCCACAGAGGACAGCTTGTCCTTACCTCTGGGCAGCCTGGCACACATGAGCGACTACATGCTGCAGTGCCTTCGCAACAACAGCAGAGTTGCCCACATTTTAACGTGTGCGGACTACTGGGTTGCCACCCTGCTGGATCCACGCTACAAAGACAATGTGCCCACCTTACTTCCTTCACTGGAGCGTGATAGGAAGATGCGCGAGTACAAGCGCACCTTGGTAGACGCGCTACTGAGAGCATTCCCAAATGTCACAGGGGAACAATTGGAAGCCCAAGGTCAAGGCAGAGGTAGAGCAAGAGGTCGCCAAGGCAGCTGTGTCACGGCCAGCTCCTCTGAGGGCAGGGTTAGCATGGCAGAGATGTGGAAAAGTTTTGTCAACACGCCACAGCTAACTGCACCACCACCTAATACGCAACATGTTAGCAGGAGGCAACATTTCACTAACATGGTGGAACAGTACGTGTGCACACCCCTCCACGTACTGACTGATGGTTCGGCCCCATTCAACTTCTGGGTCTCTAAATTGTCCACGTGGCCAGAGCTAGCCTTTTATGCCTTGGAGGTGCTGGCCTGCCCAGCGGCCAGCGTTTTGTCTGAACGTGTATTCAGCACGGCAGGAGGCGTCATTACAGACAAACACAGCCGCCTGTCTACAGCCAATGTGGACAAGCTGACGTTCATAAAAATGAACCAGGCATGGATCCCACAGGACCTGTCCATCCCTTGTGCAGATTAGACATTAACTACCTCCCCTTAACCATATATTATTGTACTCCAGGGCACTTCCTCATTCAATCCTCTTTTTATTTTCATTTTACCATTATATTGCGAGGCAACCCAAAGTTGAATGAACATCTCCTCTGTCTGGGTGCCGGGGCCTAAATATATGACAATGGACTGTTCCAATGTTGGGTGACGTGAAGCCTGATTCTCTGCTATGACATGCAGACTGATTCTCTGCTGACATGAAGCCAGATTCTCTGTTACGGGACCTCTCTCCTCTGCCTGGGTGCCTGGGCCTAAATATATGCCAATGGACTGTTCCAATGTTGGGTGACGTGAAGCCTGATTCTCTGCTATGACATGCAGACTGATTCTCTGCTGACATGAAGCCAGATTCTCTGTTACGGGACCTCTTTCCTCTGCCTGGGTGCCTGGGCCTAAATATATGCCAATGGACTGTTCCAATGTTGGGTGACGTGAAGCCTGATTCTCTGCTATGACATGCAGACTGATTCTCTGCTGACATGAAGCCAGATTCTCTGTTACGGGACCTCTCTCCTCTGCCTGGGTGCTGGGCCTAAATATATGACAATGGACTGTTGCAGTGGTGGCTGACGTGAAGCCTGATTCTCTGCTATGACATGCAGACTGATTCTCTGCTGACATGAAGCCAGATTCTCTGTTACGGGACCTCTCTCCTCTGCCTGGGTGCCTGGGCCTAAATATATGCCAATAGACTGTTCCAATGTTGGGTGATGTGAAGCCTGATTCTCTGCTATGACATGCAGACTGATTCTCTGCTGACATGAAGCCAGATTCTCTGTTACGGGACCTCTCTCCTCTGCCTGGGTGCCTGGGCCTAAATATATGACAATGGACTGTTGCAGTGGTGGCTGACGTGAAGCCTGATTCTCTGCTATGACATGCAGACTGATTCTCTGCTGACATGAAGCCAGATTCTCTGTTACGGGACCTCTCTCCTCTGCCTGGGTGCTGGGCCTAAATATATGACAATGGACTGTTGCAGTGGTGGCTGACGTGAAGCCTGATTCTCTGCTATGATATGCAGACTGATTCTCTGCTGACATGAAGCCAGATTCTCTGTTACGGGACCTCTCTCCTCTGCCTGGGTGCTGGACCTAAATATATGACAATGGACTGTTGCAGTGGTGGCTGACGTGAAGCCTGATTCTCTGCTATGATATGAAGACTGATTCTCTGCTGACATGAAGCCAGATTCTCTGTTACGGGACCTCTCTCCTCTGCCTGGGTGCTGGGCCTAAATATATGACAATGGACTGTTGCAGTGGTGGCTGAGGTGAAGCCTGATTCTCTGCTATGACATGCAGACTGATTCTCTGCTGACATGAAGCCAGATTCTCTGTTACAGGACCTCTCTCCTCTGCCTGGGTGCCTGGGCCTAAATATATGACAATGGACTGTTGCAGTGGTGGCTGACGTGAAGCCTGATTCTCTGCTATGACATGCAGACTGATTCTCTGCTGACATGAAGCCAGATTCTCTGTTACGGGACCTCTCTCCTCTGCCTGGGCCTAAATATATGCCAATAGACTGTTCCAATGTTGGGTGACGTGATGTCACAACCAGACAGCTGAGAAGCTCTGACAGAGTCCTTTCAGAACCTCCTCCTTGAGTTCTCTTTGTTGTGCTGTTCAGTTCCTCATCTCGTTAGCCTCTCTCAGCTGTCATGGAGTTGGACTGATTGCTTCCCTTTAAATTCCTCCCCATGGTGCATTACTGGGCGGCTTATACTTCTTCCTGGAGTGTGTGTGCATGCTGATCTTGTTTTCCAGTCTGCTACAAAGTTAAGTGCTGACCATTTATCTGTTATTTTCTGTTTGCTGGATCCCAGGTGACCCTGACTCCCTCCGTTTCTGGTGTAGGGAGCTGGTGGTCGTGTCCCCTCACTATTGTAGGGTGTTCAGGGGTTATATAGTCGAGGTACGTGGATATGCAACCTTCCACCTTTCGGATCTTTGCATAGGCTGAGCAGCCAGGGAAAGTCTCAGGTCTTGTGCAGGGGTCTCCCTTTTGGTTCCTTAGCTTTGGATCCACTCAGTCATATATGCATGTTGCTTTGTCTTGTTTCCTGTACACCGTCCGTGACATTATAAGCCGCCAAAACCCTCTCAAGCATGGATCCGGTTTCACTTTTGGCTGAACGCTTCCAGGGTCTTTCATTGGAGGTAGCTGATCTCCGTAAGACTTTTTCTCAGCTTCAAGTGACCGGTTCAGCTTGCGTTCATGGAGCTTGTTCTGAGCCTAAGATCTCGCTCCCGGATACGTTCTCCGGGGGTAGTGAGAATTTTGTGCGTTTTAGAGAGGCTTGCAAACTCCATTTTCGCCTTCTTCCCCATTCCTCTGGTGATGAGGAACGGAGGGTGGGGATCATTATATCGCTGCTCAGGGGTAACGCTCAGTCCTGGGCCTTTTCGCTGCCGGAGGGGGCACGGCCTCTCCGTTCAGTGTATGAATTCTTTTTAGCCCTGGGTCAGATATATGATGATCCGGATCGTATTGCTCTGGCTGAGTCTAGACTACGTCTATTATGCCAGGGTAAACAATCCGCAGAAATATACTGCTCAGAATTTCGGAGATGGGCAGTTGATACTGGTTGGAATGATGCTGCACTCTGAAGTCAATTTTGCCATGGTCTTTCAGAGGGATTGAAAGATGCATTTGCCTTTCATGAGAGGCCTATTTCTTTGGACTCTGCTATGTCTCAGGCCGTTCGTATTGACAGGCGTCTTAGAGAGAGAGGAGAGATGTCCCCTTCCTGTCATACTCAGTCCCAGGACAGTGCAGCGGTCCCATTCTGTGCGCAGTGGTCTGTCAGCCCCTTCTGAGCAGGAGCCCATGCAGCTGGGGTTGATTGCTTCTGACAATAGAAGATTCAGCCCGCATGGGAAGGTTTGTTTTTGTTGTGGAGGTATAAATCATTTGGCAAATATTTGTCCCTCTAGGAGATTCAAGCAGTTTTCTGAGAGTAATAAAGAAACAAACAGGAAAAAATCTTTTAAAAATGTTCCGTCTGTTACTATTGGCAGGGTTGAGGCGGAAATTGAAGGTTTTCCGTTTGCTTGTAGTTCCCGTTTTGTCCTGCCGGCTAGGGTGGCGCTAGAGAGCAAGAACATTTTTTGTGAGATTTTTGTGGATAGTGGAGCAGCGGTCAATCTCATTGATAATCAATTTGCGATAACTCATGGTTTCCAGGTGCGCACTTTGGGAAAGGATATTCCTGTTTTTGCTATTGATTCCGCTCCACTTTCTCAGAAATCATTAAAGGGCATAGTTCACAATATCCGTTTAACTGTGAGTGATGCTCATGATGAGGATGTGTCATGTTTCGTCCTTAGCGGTTTGCCGACTCCTCTAGTGTTGGGGCTACCCTGGCTCACTAAACATAACCCCACCATTGATTGGCAAGCGAGGCAAATAAATGGTTGGAGTGACTTTTGCAGAGAGAATTGCCTCACGACATCTGTTTCTGAGGTTGCTACTAAGACTGTACCATCTTTTCTCTCTGAATTTTCAGATGTTTTCTCTGAGAGTGGAGTTCAGGATTTGCCCCCGCACAGGGAGTACGATTGCCCTATTAATCTCATCCCAGGCGCCAAACTGCCTAAATCTCGTTTATACAATCTTTCCCAACCTGAGAGGATCGCTATGCGTGCTTATATCTCTGAGAGTCTGAGAAAAGGACACATACGACCCTCGAAGTCACCTGTTGCCGCTGGTTTTTTCTTTGTTAAGAAAAAAGATGGTTCTTTAAGACCTTGTCTGGATTTCAGAGAGCTGAACAGTATCACTATTCGTGACCCTTATCCGCTTCCTCTGATCCCG
Organism: Bufo gargarizans; assembly: GCF_014858855.1. Taxonomy (NCBI): domain Eukaryota; kingdom Metazoa; phylum Chordata; class Amphibia; order Anura; family Bufonidae; genus Bufo; species Bufo gargarizans. Next base: position 40,185,688 of record NC_058082.1, on the reverse strand, counting down.
GACCTGTTTAACCAGGTTGTTGGGGCTAAAGTCTTTTCCAAATTAGATCTAAGAGGGGCATACAACCTGGTCAGGGTCAGAGAAGGAGACGAATGGAAGACGGCCTTCAATATTCCTGAGGGCCATTTTGAGAATTTGGTTATGCCTTTTGGTTTGATGAATGCCCCAGCGGTTTTTCAGCATTTCGTGAACAGCATTTTTTATCATTTGATGGGAAAATTTGTATTAGTGTATTTGGATGACATTTTGATTTTTTCTCCTGATTTCAAAACTCATAAGGAACATTTATGTCAGGTCTTGCTCATCCTGCGGGAGAATAAATTATATGCGAAACTGGAAAAATGTGTGTTTGCGGTTCCAGAAATTCAATTTCTGGGGTTTCTTCTCTCCGCTTCTGGTTTTCGCATGGACCCCGAGAAGGTCCGCGCTGTGCTTGAGTGGGAGCTTCCTGAGAATCAGAAGGCGCTGATGCGGTTTTTGGGCTTTGCCAATTATTACAGGAAGTTTATTTTGAATTATTCCTCTATTGTTAAACCACTCACTGATATGACCAGAAAGGGGGTAGATTTTTCTTCTTGGCCAGTAGAGGCGCGTAAGTTCTTATTGAAACCTTATGTTCAACCCATTGTACCCTCGCCTTTGCCTCCTCCTCCGATTATGGTTGATGGGAATCTTGAATTTCAGGTCTCTAGGATTGTGGATTCTCGTCTTGTCCGCGGTTCTCTTCAGTACCTTGTTCATTGGGAGGGTTATGGTCCTGAGGAGAGGATGTGGGTCCCAGTGACGGACATTAAGGCCTCTCGTCTCATCAGGGCTTTCCATAGGTCCCATCCTGAGAAGATGGGCTCTGAGTGTCCGGAGTCCACTCGTAGAGGGAGGGGTACTGTCACAACCAGACAGCTGAGAAGCTCTGACAGAGGCCTTTCAGAACCTCCTCCTTGAGTTCTCTTTGTTGTGCTGTTCAGTTCCTCATCTCGTTAGCCTCTCTCAGCTGTCATGGAGTTGGACTGATTGCTTCCCTCTAAATTCCTCCCCATGGTGCATTACTGGGAGGCTTATACTTCTTCCTGGAGTGTGTGTGCATGCTGATCTTGTTTTCCAGTCTGCTACAAAGTTAAGTGCTGACCATTTATCTGTTATTTTCTGTTTGCTGGATCCCAGGTGACCCTGACTCCCTCCGTTTCTGGTGTAGGGAGCCGGTGGTCGTGTCCCCTCACTATTGTAGGGTGTTCAGGGGTTATATAGTCGAGGTACGTGGATATGCAACCTTCCACCTTTCGGATCTTTGCATAGGCTGAGCAGCCAGGGAAAGTCTCAGGTCTTGTGCAGGGGTCTCCCTTTTGGTTCCTTAGCTTTGGATCCACTCAGTCATATATGCATGTTGCTTTGTCTTGTTTCCTGTACACCGTCCGTGACACGTGAAGCCTGATTCTCTGCTATGACATGCAGACTGATTCTCTGCTGACATGAAGCCAGATTCTCTGTTACGGGACCTCTCTCCTCTGTCTGGGTGCCTGGGCCTAAATATATGCCCATGAACTGTTGCAGTGGTAGCTGACGTGAAGCCTGATTCTCTGCTATGGGACCTCTCTCCAATTGATATTGGTTAATTTTTATTTATTTTATTTTTATTTTTATTCATTTCCCTATCCACATTTGTTTGCAGGGGATTTACCTACATGTTGCTGCCTTTTGCAGCCTTCTAGCTCTTTCCTGGGCTGTTTTACAGCCTTTTTAGTGCCGAAAAGTTCGGGTCCCCATTGACTTCAATGGGGTTCGGGTTCGGGACGAAGTTCGGATCGGGTTCGGCCGAACTTCTCGAACCCGAACATCCAGGTGTCCGCTCAACTCTAGTTACAGGTAATCAACCTATCTGAAACGATTCTTTCTCAGGAACAATTGAACTTATTGAAAAGGGGACTTTCTTTTTCACTGACTTGCCACTTTGATCTTTATCAGACAATTGTAGATGTAAACCGTCTGGCATGCAACTTAACCCTAAAAAAGCATTTTTAGTCTGTGGGAAACTCGGAGCCTGACACCTCACAGAATGAAAATGCTGACATACTGCACTATGTGCATCCCAGTGCTCAATGGATTTCACTAAACTAGCACATATCTCCCTTCTCCAAGAAATGCGATCTGAGCGATATGAGTTGACTCGTATGTTAATTCATCAGTTGCTTTTAAAACTTACAATAGGGATTTTTATCCCATACAATCGAGATCCCCTACTCTAGACTACTTTCAGAAGGATTTGCATGCATTACGTACATAAATTTAATTGAACGATGAAGAAAAGGGGGTGGTGGATGCACACAAATAGAAAAATAATATGTCATCAAGGGAATTCAGTGTGCTAAGGGAATTGATGAAGAGATCGGATCTAGTGATTAAAGAAGCTGACAAAGGGGGAGCGGTAGTACTATTGGACAGTTATGTTTATAAAATGCAGGTACAGAAAATGCTTGATGATATATCAACATACACTCCACTGGACAGTAACCCTCCCATTTGTTTCAGACTAAATTATCACAGATGCAAACAAATTTAAAATAAATGGTGTGGTATTAAACAGGCAGGAAGTGCTCAAACCCATATGCAGTTGTGCATATATATACAGGGGAGCAAATCCTGCACTTGTGGCCCGTTGCTAATGGCGATCCCCAGCAAAAATGCATACAGTGGAGGATGCCCCCAGCGGACCACAAGTACCACAATAGACATCTTGCACAAGATAGCAATTATGTGGATGTGATAATCAATATAACAATATAATAATAGCAAAGGCAGGTGCACTCTGCAGACTTCCTCAAACTGATGATAAAGAAGTCCTCAAACTGATGATAAAATTGAGAGATTAGCCAACATGTCCTACTACATATTATTTTTTAAACACAATAAAAGCACACAGCCCTATAGGACAGGTATATTGCGGACATGCTATCGGCGATCTAGCCATGCATGTCTGCAGCTCTATAGGCTAAAACGAGGTGACAGAATACCTTTAATCTCATCGCTCCATGTTCAAATAGTTCAGTAACGTTAGCATCATGAAAAATGTCAGTAATCAGAAAAATGGAACCTCCCATGGCTAGTCCAAGGTTTGTAGACTTTGCACTGCCCAGTGGATAAAATCTGTCATGGGCATGTGATAGACATGTGTGCAAATCTTTTTACAGTTAGAGCCAGACACACAGCAGAATTTGCCATTAAAATTTTGGTGCAGACACTGCGCCAAAATTCTGCTGGTAGCCGCATGGTTTCTACCGGTGGTCTCCTGCTGCAGTTCACAGGCCAGAAATTTAAAGCCAGGACCTCTCCAAGAATAGTCATTTCTCTTCTTGGCGCGATGTGCAGACAAACGCTGCTTGAAGCTGATGTCTACTCACAGTTTCACTCCATTCAAAGGAGCTAAGCTGCAAGAGGGTACACAGCATCCAAAGTGAACATCTGCGGGGGGCCACAGCAGCCAATCTGTTCTAGAAACAAATGCCTGAAGAGGGCCACACTTGTGTAGAAATTGTCCACATAAAGATGGTACCCCTTGCCAAATAAGGGTGACACCAAGTCCCAGACTGTCTTCTCACTGCTCCCCAGGTAGTCAGGGCAACCGACCGGCTCCAGGGTCTGATATTTTCCCTCATAGATCCGAAATTTGTGGGTATAGCCTGTGGCCCTTTCACAGAGCTTATACAATTTGACCCCATACCGGGCGCGCTTGCTTGGGATGTATTGTTTGAAGCCAAGGCGCCCGGTAAAATGTATTAGGGACTCGTCTACGCAGATGTTTTGCTCAGGGGTATACAAATCTGCAAATTTCTGGTTGAAGTGGTCTATGAGGGGCCGAATTTTGTGGAGCCGGTCAAAAGCAGGGTGGCCTCTGGGACGGGAGGTGCTGTTATCACTAAAGTGCAGGAAACGCAGGATGGTCTCAAATCGTGTCCTGGACATAGCAGCAGAGAACATGGGCATGTGATGAATTGGGTTCGTGGACCAATATGACCGCAATTCATGCTTTTTGGTTAGACCCATGTTGAGGAAAGGCCCAGAAAAATTTCCACAGGAAAGGCTGGGCATAAAAGCTTCCCGGGTTGGCGGATATAAATTGAGTGGCATACCGGTTTGTTTCTGCCACAACTAAGTCCAAGAGCTCCACAGTCAAGAACAGCTCAAAAAATCCCAGGGCCGAACCGATCTGAGCTGTCTCAACCCGAACTCCAGACTGGGCGGTGAAAGGGGGAACTACAGGTGCGGCTGAAGTTGGGGACTGCCAATCAGGGTTTGCCAGCACCTCAGGGACTCTAGGGGGTCTACGGGCCTGTCTGTGCGGTGGCTGCGACGGGGTAACTACTGCACGTGCCACCGTACCAGCTTCAACTGCCCTTCTGGTGCTCGCCACTTCACCATGTTGTACGGCAGTGCTGGTACTAGGTCCGGGATGGGCTGCGCTGCTGGTGTATGCCTCACCACGTAATCCGACAGCGCCAGCCCCACTCTGCTGCCCTTGAAGCGGATCCTGCGCAACCTGTGGTCTAGCGACACGGGGCCGGGTACGCCTGGTGCTATCAGGGACCTCAACCTCCTCGTCCGAACTTTGAGTCAGACTGCCACTGCTTTCTACAGGTTCATATTCTGACCCGCTAGATTCATCAGATGAGGGTTCCCATTCCTCATCCGACTGGGTCAGAAGCCTGTAGGCCTCTTCAGAAGAATACCCCCTGTTTGACATTCGGGCTACTAAATTTAGGGGTATTCCCTGAGACTATCCAAGAAAAAAAGCAAGCCTGTCTTACAAATGGGAGGCTAGCGAAGTACCGCAGGCCACTGCAGTTGAATAAAAATATCAAAACTGATTTTTTTATCGCCGCAGCGCTTGTAAAGTGATTGTGCAGTGATCAAAAAATATATATTTTTTGTCACTGCGGCGGGGCGGGCGTGGGTGAACGCACGTGTGGGCGACCGATCAGGCCTGATTGGGCAAACACTGCGTTTTGGGTGGAGGGCGAGCTAAGGTGACACTATTTTGATCACTTACAGATACTATAAAAGTACAAATGCTGATTAGCGATACGCTAATCAGCGAATCAGTGACTGCGGTGCGGTGGGCTGGGCGCTAAACGATCGCTAAACTACCTAACCAAGGGGCCTAAACTATCCCTAAAACCTAACAGTCAATACCAGTGAAAAAAAAAAGTGACAGTTTACACTGATCACTTTTTTCCCTTTCACTAGTGATTGACAGGGGCAAGAAGGGGTGATCAAGGGGTTAATTGGGGTGCAGGGGGGTGATCTGGGGCTATCTGTGGTGTTTGGTGCTACTCACTGTGAAGCCTGCTCCTCTGCTGGAACCAACCGGCGAAAAGGACCAGCAGAGGAGCAGGGAAGCCATTTAACACATTATATTTACAAATATAAAAATCGCCAGCCTGCCAGCCACGATCATTGGCTGGCAGGCTGGTGACGAACAAGTGCTTGTACTTTTGCCGGCCCACGATGCGCATGCGCGGGCCGGCTCAGTCCGAAATCTCGCGTCTCACGAGATGACGCACAGATGCGTCCAGGAGGAATGAATCGACCGCCTCCCGGACGCATCCGTGCGTTATGCAGTCCGGAGGCGGTTAAGTTGCTATATCATAATGTTGCTCCCAGCTTTAATAATGCCCCATTAGTGCTCCTCAGTAATATAAATGCCCCAATAAGTTCCCCCCAGAATTAATAATGCCCCCATTAGTGCCCCCCAGAATTAATAGTGCCCCCATTATAGTCCCCCCAGTAATGAGGTGAGTTCTTATTTTATTTTTTTCTTAACACAAGTGGGGGGAGGGAACGGGAGTTGAAGGCTGTACTAATAAGCGTTCCACAATAGAAGCGCTCATTAGTAACAGTCCATATAGGAAAATACCGGCAATTATTATTGATGGTAGAAAAAAAATTATGTAACTTTGCAATTGGCAAGAGGCACTAAATTACTGGCTTGGCCGGAGAGTTACCGGGCGGGTGGCAACCCTAGCTGGGTTCCAGGGGTGCCACCAACAAGCAACTCTGACTTGGCCAGGGTTAAATACAGGGCTATAGTAGCAAACTGAGGTGGAGGAATGAGTAAGGAAAGATTTGCTTTAAATTTTTATTTCTATTATTTGATGCTCAGTTTTTTTATTTGATAGTTTTATAGAATTGGATGTAACATTATATAATCAATATGCAATAATGTAACAATATAAAACAGTTTATAATGGGTTGGTGACTAGATATTAGTGTACTGCATATGTTCACAGTGTTATCATCACTTTCACAAGAATCATTATGACCATCATTATCTGCTCATTCAGCAACGGAATCACTGCCACCATCATTATTCATTTTAATCATTATCCTATAATTCACCTCACTGCCTCTAAAATGAAAATGGAGAAAGACATGCAGAATTACAAGATGAAGAGAAGACTCGAGACTCAACTGGGGCCCTGTGCTCCTCCATTTGAATGAAGTGGTGATTGCATGTGTGGATTCCCATTCCATTCAAATCTATGAGATAGCCAAGCACTCATACTTGGATATTATGGATAGAGGATAAGTGTCAGTGGTGGGAAAATCATTTTCAAGTGTCACTGAGCTTTTAATAGACTTTACATTAAACAATAGTACAGCGTAGGTTTATGAGGAATAACACTATTTATGACCATTATATCACTTGTATCAGACATCTTTATCAGTTTTCCTACTTTCCGTATATCTAATTTACACTTCTCTCAGACATGGTGGCTGGAGACTAGCTGCCATCCACTGCACACAGAAAATAGAGGAGAATATTCTTCCTAACTGTCTCACAGTCACTCAGAGACAGTCCCAGGACATCATAGAGAAGTACTAAACTGTATTTTTGTGAATAAAATTAAGCACTTTACTGCTGACCTATATCCTTCGTATGTAGTTGTGCAATCTTTCTTTGTCTGTGTGTCTGTGCCTGTCTCTGCAACTCCTGCTCACTCCTATCCCTTCCTGCTCCATAGACTTGCATTTTCTCAATGATAAAACATATTACAATTTTTTTGTGGTCGCTTGCACTGTACTGTATTTATGCAAAGTTGTGTGAAAAGCTACAACTTGTATTTTATTATTACACCGCACAACAATGATTTTGCTACTGAGAGAAAAACATGTTATTTATACTAAAATAAGTGCGCTGATTCCAAACATGAACTCGGAATTTGCCTGACATGTCTAGATTTTAAGTTATATGTGCAAAGACTATTTAGTTATAATATTAATGCATTATATTGGAAATATTCCAATGGACATGTCCAGACCTGTCCAGACGCACTCAGGCTGATGTCAGCAGTAAGTATATAAGGCAAGCTGGACATATTTTGATAAAGTGATCTGTTATAGTGCTATCAGTTTTGAAACAAGATGGATAAACGCAAATGTGTTAACGATCCAGACAAGTTCTGCTACATATGTGGCAAATACACTACTTGTGATCAGCGCAAGAATCTGACAAAGCGAGTGCATCTTGCTTACAAGTATTATTTTGACTGTAAAATTGGAGATCAAGATAAAAGCTGGGCACCTCATGTTTGCTGCACTGTGTGTTACTCTGGGCTAGCGCAGTGGTTGAATGGTAAAAGGAAAGGAATGATTTTTGCAGTGCCTATGGTTTGGCGTGAACAGAAAATCACCATTCAGACTGTTACTTTTTCATGACTAAAATCGCCTGATATTTAAAGAGAAGCAAGTCACAAATTGTGTATTCTGACTGCAAGTCTGCTCTTAAACCAGTGCCACACGATGTAGAGAATCCAGTGCCTGCCCCTCCCACAGCAGGAACGGCAATTGAAACAGACTGTTCTGATCCTGATAAAGAAGAAGATGATTGTCACAATGTATTTCCTGATCCAGAACAACTGGAGGGTCAGCCGCACTTGCTGAGCTAATCAGATTTAGATCAACTAGTAATAAAGCTGTCATTATCTAAAGAAAAGTCAGAACTGCTAGCTTCTAGACTTCAGGAATGGAATTTTCTACAACGAGGCACCACAACTTCACACTTTCGTCATCGACACACCAAGTTAGCTGCATACTATGCAATGGAAAGCGATGTCTGTTTCTGTACTGATGTAAATGGTCTTATGATGGAGCTAGATGGTACACATGTTTGAAAGCTGTCTTGTTGCACAATCTTAACGAAAAACCATCTGTTCTATTGGCTCATGCGGTTGGAATGAAAGAGACCCATGCTTCTATGGAGTTAATTTTGAAAATGATCAAATACTCAGAAAATAAATGGAAAATTTGTGCTGACCTGAAAGTGGTAGTACTGCTGCTTGGCCTACAGTTAGGGTACATAAAGCATATGTGTTTCTTGTGCTTATGGAACAGTCGTGATGACAACAATCATTACAAAATGAGACAGTGGCCTCTCAGAGTCGAGCACACAGTTGGTCAGTACAATGAAAAACACAAATCACTGGTCGATGCACTTCAAGTTTATCTTCCACACTTCTCATTAAACTTTTGTAATTGCACTTGATCGTGATGGAAATGGTTTCCAGTATTTGAAGGAGAAGTTTAGCACACTGAAAACTGATGCTAAAATAAAGGCCGGAATTTTTATTGGCCCCGAAATCAACAAACTAATGCATCATGACACATGCAGAACAAATCTCAACTTGCAGCTTGGGATGCATTTGTTCTAGTAGTGCAGAACTTCCTTGGGAACAGACGAGCTGCAAACTCTGCTGAATTCGTAGACAACAGGCTTACAGCATATGAACAACTTGGCTGCCGTCATTGAACGTGCATTTCTTACATTCCAACCTTGACTTTTTCCCACCCAATTTAGGACACATAAGTGACGAACATGGACAGCTGTTCCATAAAGATATTTTTGCAATGGAGAACAGGTATCAAGGGCGCTGAAATCCCAACATGATGGGAGACTACTGCTGTTTTTGCAACCGGAAAATATGACCACAAACGCAAAAGCAGATGCCTGAAGCCCTTTTAACAGTACTGGGTCTTGCTCAAGTAACACTTTTAAACAGAAAAATGAAACTTTTTGAAATATTGTTATTTCGTTACATTTTCATACACTGTTTACTATGCAAACTTTGATGTAGATCAGGTAATTGTTGGAGTAAAACTCGTTCTGTTCAAAATTATTCAATGCTTTCCAAGGGCTTAATTCATTTAGGCATACTTATGCATAGCAAAATTTTGTGACGTGTTACAACAATTCTGACTTCGGATTTGTAATCCACACACTCGATTTAGTATAGGACAAATGATTTTTGCTCAGTAGCAGACAAAATTTTTGTTGTTGTTGTTGCGTGGTGTTATTAGCTTTAAAATAACACTCTATACTTTAGAGTTGGGTGGGCAGTTCTACTCAGACACTGACACACTGAACCTGCCAATCACTGATAGGACTGCCCAATGGACTCTAAGCATAGAAAGAGCAGTAATATAAATGAATGAATTAAACGCAAATTGTGCTGAATGTTTCTCCACAAGCTATCGATTTGCTCAGCTCCTCCTGCTTTAAAATATACTACTTCAAGATCACACACCATATTCAACATGACAGGTTTCCTTTAAAATCCTACATCATGAGAAATAAATACTGAGCTGGCTTTCTATTGTCTGTTACTAAGACGACTAGCAATCATTTGATTACTGCTTCTGTAAAAGTAGCCATGCTGCTATTTACCACAGTTCAGTGATATGGGGCCCTATAAATACTAGGTATGTCCTGCCTTCATTGTGAAATTTCTGGAATTTGGTTTCATATAATTATTTAATACCAAATCCATACTCAGTGTTTCCAGGCAATTACGTAATACAACAATGGAACAACTAAGTGCAATGCATTTCGACATTGACCTGGTTGAAAATTTTTGATTACTGGTTAGAAGACGCTGCTGCAAAAAGCTTCTTTGAGGCGCATTATTCCCATTCAGATATATTTTCCTTTGACATTTGAACAATGATGAAAGGTTGAAAACAAGGGAGACCTCCCGTGCTCACCTCCCTGTGTCTGCTGCCCTTTCAGAAATTTCAAGTATCCAAATTTCTGAAGACCTGATATAACGGAGTTTTAATTTCCTTTGCTTTCCTTTAATTGTTACATATGTCATTATAGAACGATCATTTATTACTGTGCTGAAAGATGACTTACTATTAGGACAATGGGGACATATGTGCAATTGATACTAAAATGAATTGACATTTCCTGGTTGTGTTTCATTTATACAATAAATGATGAAAAGTGCATTGAGTAGAAGGATTTTGATTGTGGTATAATTACCACCAACTGTTTCTATAGAGCGTCTAGTATAGATATATGGTACCAAAGTGATCAATTATAGTGGCAGGTGGATTATCTTGTGCAGCTTCCTGCTGTGTTTTCTATTACCTTTATGTTGGGGATATTGAAGAAGCTGACAAAGAAATGATAGCTTTTCTGAAGATCGCCAGGTTGGATCTTGATTGATTTCCTCTAATAATCAAATGGTGTTCAGAAAAAAAATGTACACTGATGAGGATATATCGGTCGCTTTATAAGCCTGCTGGAGCTCTTGGCAATGGCCAGCTATCGGTATTGACTTGGATCTGGAAGAAGCTGATATTTACTAACAACTCAACATAATTGGGAATGTTCAGTAACCCTTTCCTGACCACCCCTTGACTATATACATCCGGGTTGTCATCGTTTATCTCCGAATGAACGTTTTAAAATGTTTTTGCAGACAGCGCAGCTGGATGCTAATCGTGCCCACTGTGAAAGATGTGCCTCCCATAGAGAAAGCAGGGATTGTTTTTTACCATCCCCACCATTCCCATTGCTCTATACACAGCACTGTGTAAAGAAGTCAGGCAGCCGCAATGCCACTTCCTACTCCAGTCCCAGCACTCATTTAATCGCCAGGAGTCTGCAGGAGCTGCTAAGTGTGCCAGAAGTCTGCACAACCTCTCTGGGGGATGTATTACCCCCTGTAGCTGGGAATTATATGGCGGCAATGGTTACAGGAGAAATCAGCAGTTGAGCGAATTTCGAAAAAATTAGATTCAGCCAGTTCACCGAATGTTTTGAAAAAATTTGGTTCGATCCAAATTTATTTGTGGTGAATCGTGTTAAAAACATCTATTTCCTGGCTGCAGAGAGCCTTTATAGTGGTGTAGAGCACTGCGCCTTGCAGTAACACGCATAGGGAGTCTACAGTGGTAGTGAAACAATACTGTGAGATCGTATGACATGCAGATGACAGGCGTCGCTCTTGGAATCACTGCACAATTCACTTATTTAGGCAGTTATGGGGCCAAAAACTGACCAAATAACTCAAGTGTGCACTCAGCCTTACAGGTCAATGTTAGTGTCAATAAGAAGCGCACTCCTTTTACACCGTCGGTAGCTGATTCCACATAGATGTCTACAGAACCTGTTCTATTAAACGCTTATACCCAGCCCCCCCTGGCAGAGTGGAGAGGGTGTCAGTAGTATGTTTATGTTGACATCACTGATTATTTTGCCCTTCCTCTGTCAGAACAATAACCCCAAAAAACGGATCCTGTCTGTTTAGCATCCACCGTCGCTCAGTCAGCATTTGGTCAGTAATCCATCAGTATTGCTAAAGCCAAAAAAAGAGGAGTGGATCCAAAACAGAGATGACACATTAATTGAATATTTGCATGTCTTTAGTGTTTTGTACCCACTTCTGCTTTTGGCTACCAAATCATAAGCCAATTCTGATGAAAAATAGGGACCATGTCATGCAGGCCTTACAGCTGTTACATAGGCAGGATCCATTGTGCATCTCATTTTTCCTTCCTTCTGACAGATAAGAAGAAGGGTCAAATAAATGATGATGTCAGCCAGACCAAAAGGCAATAGTGGCCTTGTCATGAAGTGGGGAGGGTGGTAACAGCATGAGAAGTCCACAGAGTGGCCCTATGACATAGTGGTGAGGTGAAAGCAGCATGAGGAGACCACAGAGTGGCCCAATGACAGAGTCTAGAGGTGGAAGAAGCTTCAGGAGGAGGCCACAGAGTGGCCCAATGACAGTGTGGAAGTGGCAGCAGCACCATCAGGAGGCCACAGAGTGGCACAATGAGAGAGTGTGGAGGTGGCGGCAGCATCAGGAGGAGGCCACAGGGTGGCACAATGACAGTTTGGAGATGGCAGCAGTATCAGGAGGCCACAGAGTGGCACAATGACAGTGTGGAGGTGACAGCAGCATCATCGGGATGCCACAGAGTGGCACAATGACAAAGTGTGGAGGTGGCGGCAGCAGCAGGAGGAGGCCACAGGGTTGCACAATGACAGTGTGGAGGTGGCAGAAGCATCATCAGGAGGCCACAGAGTGACAAGGTGACATAGTGTTGAGGTAGCAGCAGCATCAAGAGACCACATAGTGGCAAGGTGACATAGTGCGGAGGTGGCAGCAGCATCAGAAGACCACAGAGTGGCAAGGTGACAAATGTGGAGGTGGCAGCAGCATCAGAAGACAACAGAGTAGCAAGGTGACATAGTGTGGAGGTGGCAGCAGAATCAGGAGACCACAGAGTGGCAAAGTGACATAGTGTGGAGGTGACAGCAGCATCAAGAGACCACAGAGTGGCAAGGTGACATAGTGTGAAGGTGGCAGCAGCATCAGGAGGCCACAGAGTGGCCCGGTGACAGAGTGAGGAGGTGGGTGGCAATACCAGTACCAGCTGAAGATGGTGGGTGAAAGAAGTAGCACTTGGCATCAGATGTGTGGCATCAGGCGGGTGTCAGCTTTAGAATAGTAGCTGTGTCAGGAAGTCAGAAGAGAACGGTCTCTTTTGTCAAAGTGTTGGTGTGGCACCATAGATGATCTAGTCTGGTGCATCAGGCTTCTGGTGGATGGAAATCCTGGCTGATCCACGCCTGATTCTTCTTGACAAAGGTCAGTCTATCCACATTTTGGGTGGACAGGTGAGTTCTTCTTGGGGTAACTATGGCCCCGCCACACTAAACACCCGCTCTGATGCCACATTACTGGCCGGGCAGGACAGCTTTTCCAGGGCAAACTCTGCCAGTTGTGGCCAGAAATCCAGTTTGCCTGCCCAGTAGTACAGCGGATCTTCAATGTGGGGTGGCACACTGTGTAAGTATGCCACCACCTGCTGGTTCAGGTCCTGTTCCAGGTCTAGCTGCTGCTGCTGTTGGTGAGTAGTTTCTTTACTAGGCGGGTGAAGAAAGCTGCTCATCAGCGACTCTAGACTCAAGTTGCTGCTGATAGAGAGGGAACTGCTCCTAACCCCCCTTCCTGCCACAGCAGCCATGGTAGAGGAACGTGAGCGCAGAGGGCCCCCTCGGTCAGACCTGCGAGAGGATGGACGATGGCGCAGATAGGCAGCGGCCAGCCAACTGACTACATAGGATGTCTCCATAGTAGTTCAGTTTGTCCTCCCTCTTAGCGGGTGTAAAAAAGGCTCCCATTTTGGACCGGTAGCAAGGGTCCAACAAGGTGGAGAGCCAGAAGTCCTCTCTGTGCCGAATGGTGACTATTTGCCTGTCACTACACAAGCAAATGAGCATGCATCGGGCCATTTGTGCAAATGACTCGGAGGGACTCCCTGCCTCCATCTCCACTGCATACTTCCATGGTGTGTCTGGGTCCTCTGCCTCGTCTTCCTCATCACCCTGTAGCTCCTCTGGCTGCTCCTGCTCCTCCTCTCCTGTCACCTGTATGTAAAAGCCACCCATTTGTTACATGTGCTCCACCAGGTGACTGACAAATAACGTGGCCTCCTCAAAGGGACTGAGCAAACAGCAGGTGTCACACATAAGCTGCCACTGGCTGACATCGAAGTTACACAGGGGAGTCCGCTTGGATTATCAAGAAATCGTTTATGGACTTTCTCTGTTCTCATAGTCCAGGCATGTTCAACCTGCAGCCCTCCAGCTGTTGTAAAACTACAACTCCCACAATGCCCTGCTGTAGGCTGATAGATGTAGGCTGTTCGGGCATGCTGGAAGTTGTAGTTTTGCAACAGCTGGAGGTTGAGGTTGAGCATGCCTGGTATAGTCGGTCCAACATATGGAGGGTGGAATTCCCACCGGTGGAAACGTCGCATATCAGCCTATGTTGGGGGATGCTGTTCTGCCGCTGCAGCTCAAGGAGGGTGTGCTTTGCGGTGCAAGAGTAGCTGAAGTGCATGCAAAGTTTCCTGGCCATTTTTAGGATGTCTTGCAGATGGGTAGAACAACAACCAGATTGAACACATGTGCCATGCAGGGCACTTGGCTCAGCCCTCCTTGAAGCAGCGCCGACACCATGCTCTTCCTGTTGTCGGTCACCATGGTTTCAATTTTGAGTTGTCGCAGAGAAAGCCAGGATTCGATTTCTTGATGAAGGACACGGAGCAGTTCCTCCCCTGTGTGACTCCTTTTGCCCAGTCAAACAAGGTGCAAAACAGCGTGACATCGCCGTGCCTTGCACATGTGGTATGCTGAATGGGCACTGTGAATTGTACCTGCAGTGGAGGCTGAGGACATGGTGAAGGATGAGGAGGCAGAGGCGAACATTGTCGCAGGACCAATGGTGCTAGAACGTGGAGGCGGAAGCGGCATCACCTGGCCAAGTTGCTGGTGTGGCTGTGCAGGAACCACATTCACCTAGTGGGCCGTGAAGGACATGTATTGTCCCTGACCGTAGTTAAAGCTCCACACGTCGGCGCTGCCGTGCACTTTGGCAGACACCTACAGGCTCAAGGACTGGCCCACCTTCTGTTATACATACGTGTTTAGGGCTGGTACTGCCTTTTTGGCAAATAAAAGACGGCTTGGGACTCTCCACCTCGGCTCGGCACAAGCCATCAGTTCTCTAAAAGGTGAAGAGTCCACCACTTGGAAAGGGAGGTACTGCAGCACCAGCAACTTGGCCAGGAGCACATTCAGCTTCTGCGCCGTTGGATGAGTGCACGCATACTGTTGTCTCTTGGCAATCGCTTCGGTGATCGATTGCTAACGGAATGACTGACGAGGAGTAGGAGGAGGAGCAGGAGCATCAGGACCAGCAGATGATGGTAAGGACAGCCAGCTCCCTTCAAGTGAGGTGGGTGGAGCCTTGACTGCCTGAAATCTGGTGCATGCCACTGGGGGATGCAGCGGTTGCTGCGGCAGGCTGGACCCCCACATCAGAGCCACGGTTGACGCAGGGCTGTGGTGCCAACATTGGCACCCTGGCCACACTTCAGCTTCTGCCCACAGATTCTACAAATGGCCATGTTCACCTTCTCCAGCAGCATAGCAAAAAACTGCCACACCCCAGAGTAGGTGATTTTACCCCCAACACTCTGCACTGACTAACTGCTACCGCCGTGCTTCCGTCAATACTTTCCGGGCATGTAGGCTCCTGTCAAGCGGGGGGTCTACCCTGGGCACGTTTGGCTACCGACCTCGCACTGCTGCCACCCTGCTGACTCCTGGCCAAGCTAGCAACCTGCTTGCTCCGCCGCTGCCTCACGGGCAAGCTGTCTTCTCCCGATGATGATAAAGCCCCTTCTATACCTGGCTCCCAAGTGCGATATGCTACATCATTATCATTGAGTACTGTTTGCACATCACTGATGTCCTCCTCAATGGTCTCTGGGTCAGGAGCCTGTCGCTCGCAACACCAGCTCCCACGACACTCTCCTCATCACTACTTGCCCGCCTATCGGAGGAAGCAGCGGATGTCTCCTCCACATCTTGGCTTGCCAGTAGCTGCTGACTGTCCTCTAGTAGCTCGTCCTCGATGTATAGTGGAGCTGAGCCCACAGCATATAATACTTCTCTGGCTGAGGAAACAGAAAAGGACAGAGGCAAGTTGAGGATAGGTGGGGGCACAAGGCTTGCTACCGTGCCATGCCCACTAAGGGTTGTGTCTGACTAACCCACCGACTCTTGGCTGGGGGTGTCTTATGTCACTTGGGACGAAGTGGATGACCAAGTCAACCATTCAAGAACCCCTGGGTTGCTGGTCAAGACACGACCGCTAGATGAGACCGGGAGCTCAGGCCTCTCGAAGTGACCCCTGCTGCCACGGCCTCTTACTCTGCTGCGACCTGTGCCTGCGCCAGAAACATTTAGGCCTCTGCCACTCTCCTGTGCCTGGCACTTCTCTGTCTGACATACTGTTAGATTAAATAAATAAATAAAAAGGAAATTAAAACACTCAAAAAAGTCTGCAATTTTTCTCACTTCACCACACAACGGCTAATAGGCCTTTTTCCCCCCCACTAATACATGCCAAAAACAGCTTTAGAACATATAACTGCGCCGCTATAAGGCAAATAGGCCCTTATTTTTTTCCACTCATACACGCCACAAAAGGCTTTAGAACATATAACTGCACCGCATAACGACAAATTTTTTTTTTTTTTGCTGCTAATATACACTAAAAAGGGCTGTCATTTTCTCAGTTCACCACACAACGGAAAATACTTTTTTTGTGCAACTAATGCATGCAAACAAGGGCTTTAGAACATATAACTGCACCGCTGAACGGCAAATAATATATATTTTTTGCCACTTATTCACGCAAAAAAGGGCTTTAGAACATATAATTGCACCGCTGAACGGCAAATATATATTTTTTGGGGACTAGTTCACGCCAAAAAGAGTTGCAATTTTCTCACTTCACCACACAACAGCTAATTAGCCATTTTTCCCACTAATACAAGCCAAAAAATCCTTTAGAACACATAACTGCACCTCACAAGGGCAAATAAGACGTATAAATATTTCCTTGTAATAAACCCTGTTAATGGCTGTATCAAACAGCACTTGCAACCCAATAACAAGAACGATTTGCTGGAATTACAGAGCTGTATAATGGCAATTTGGATCCGCAGTCAGTGCAGCAAGATGTAATAGGATTGTTCCTATTACCCAGGCTGTGAACTCCCCTACTGAACCCTCTTCTGCTTCAATACTGTGGAATGATTCCTCCCTATCCCTTCTCTGAACTTCTATTCAGCAAAATAAAAGTTTCAAAGTCTTTTCTACCATTGTCCCTAGCACCTGCACCGGAATAAATTCCACTTTTTGCACCTTTTTGGACGTGCTGTCTCCGTTTTTTATTTTTCTGGATATCTACAAGTTGTTCTACTAGGGGCTTTTTACCACCCCTCCTGGAGACGAGCACCCGATACATCATTACCAAGGAGTGCTGTCCACCCATATTTTTTCGCTAGCACCTGCTGACGTCTCTCCCTGCACTAAGTACACTGGAAAATGGCTGAATCCAAGATGGCTGAGGCTATTTGTAGGGCTGTGACATCACAGTGCTGGCTGGCTTCTGATTGGCTGCATGCATGGCATTGTGAGTGATCTCTCATTCACAGAGTTCCTTGCTCCATGTCCAAACACGTGTAGCAGCTATTTTAGGAAAAAATGTGATTTGTAACCACAAAGCGTGAGGAAATTCGGATTCGGTGCAAATCACATTTTTCCTGAAATTTGGATCTAATTCCACTTCGTCAACTTCTAATTCCACTTCGTCAACTTCGATTCGCTCATCTCTAAATGTAATGTAAAGTTACATTTCCTCCAAAGGTCTTGTATGTTCTCAATGACCTCAATACAATGTGCAAAATCTAAATAAATATATAAATAAAAAAATAAATAAAGACTTTCTGGAAGTGGCTGCCTGCCTAAGCTGCATGCAAAGCATCACACTTAACCAGCCAGAATCCTACTCCATACTGCCAACGGGTGAGCATCCTGAAACAGCTGCCTATGGATAGAGATATGGCTTGTCATTTTTGAAGGCTATTTAAAAAGTTGGACTTTGACACATAGGGAGCCAATTTCAGAAGGTGGTGATCGCGGGCTGGTTCTCTTTTCCTGGGAGATACCTCTTTGCATATTTTTTCCCATGGAGCATTGCCAATAAGTCTCCAAGGAGCACTACTAAAAAGTGTCCATACAATCTGCATTCAAGGCATCAGCCAGCCATAAGCTTACACTGTACTGGAGAGGGGCAAGTACCATCTATGGATGGATGTTTGGCTTAGTTATTTCCCATGGTTATGTCCCACAGCTTGTTAAAAGTTGGACTTTGACGCATAGGAAGCCACTTCCAGAACGTGGCACTAATGAGATGGTTCTTTTTTCCGGGGAGATCACTTTTTGCATAATTTTTTTCCCATGGAGAACTGATAAAAGGTTACCATACACTGCTGGTCTCTTTAAAAAGAGCCAACACCCTGCTTAAGCAACCCATATCTTAAGATTGGAGCTCAGGTCACATGATCTTGTCCAGTAAACGAGGCAGGGTGTCTTCTAACATCATGTCCACTTCTTGTTTTATGGTCCAGAGCCTGTCACAACCATGGGTGGTCAGTAGGCACTGCTAGAATCCTTCCCCAGTCATGGCTATGGACCCTATTTAAAGAGCTCACATGCCATTACTGGGGAAAGATTCCAGCTCTGCCTACTGGCTACCCATGGTGATGATGTGCTCTGGCTGGACCAGAAGACAAAGAAGATAAGAAGTGTTAGAGATGAAGATGGAAGCTCCATCTTGTTTACTGGACTGGGTCATGTGACCACATTTCCAGTCTGGAGATACTGTACACACTGATAAGTAGAGTATATTACAACCTGAAATATATACACTAATATTAATGATCTATACTTAATTTAGATTGGAAATTATGTATTCATCTTAGACTTAGCGTAGATAAGTAAGTAATGCTTACCATTTTATCATATCATTTAAATTTTCCAATTTTTAAAAAATTCATTTTTGGCTAACACTCTGTAGTTATTAACTAATAAAGACTCCCAGGGCTGTTCTGGGGTAGCTCTGGTTATGGTATACTTTAGGTATGTCCTAGAAACTACCTGCACGATTTGTTAAAATCCACATAATGAACAAAATATATTATTTATAGTTATCACGACCGGCGTGCTGATCACATACGTGACGCAAAGGGAGGGAAAAGGGAAGGCCCTTTCCAAGGGAGAGGGAAAGATGGTGACCCCTAACTCACCTTGTGGCTGGCACCTGACTGCCCTGACGTCCCTAGATGGGTTTTTCACCCGTAAGCCGATCACGTGCCTAAACCCTGGCTTTCCTTAAGGCATCATGCACACGACAGTATTTTTTCACGGTCCGCAAAAACAGGGTCCGTAGGTCCGTGATCCGTGACCGTTTTTTCGTCCGTGAGTCTTCCTTGATTTTTGGAGGATCCACGGACATGAAAAAAAAGTCATTTTGGTGTCCGCCTGGCCGTGCGGAGCCAAACGGATCCGTCCTGAATTACAATGCAAGTCAATGGGGACGGATCCGTTTGACGTTGACACAATATGGCGCCATTTCAAACGGATCCGTCCCCATTGACTTTCAATGTAAAGTCTGGAGTCCCTTATACCATCTGATCGGAGTTTTCTCCAATCCGATGGTATATTTTAACTTGAAGCGTCCCCATCACCATGGGAACGCCTCTATATTAGAATATACTGTCGGATATGAGTTACATCGTGAAAACTCATTTCCGACAGTATATTCTAACACAGAGGCGTTCCCATGGTGATGAGGACGCTTCTAGTTAGAATATACTACAAACTGTGTACATGACTGCCCCCTGCTGCCTGGCATCAACCGATCTCTTACAGGGGGCCGTGATCAGCACAATTAACCCCTCAGGTGCCGCACCTGAAGGGGTTAATTGTACTATCATATCCCCCTGTAAGAGATCAGGGCTGCCAGGCAGCAGGGGGCAGACCCCCCCCCTCCCCAGTTTGAATATCATTGGTGGCCAGTGCGGCCCCCCCTTCCTCCCTCTATTGTAATAATTCGTTGGTGGCACAGTGTGCGCCCCCCCGCCCCCCCTTCCTCCCTGTATTGTAATAATTATTCGTTAGTGGCACAGTGTGCGCCCCCCATCGGCCCCCCTTCCTCCCTGTATTGTAATAATTATTCGTTGGTGGCACAGTGTGCGCCCCCCATCAGCCCCCCACCCCTTCCTCCCTGTATTGTAATAATTATTCGTTGGTGGCACAGTGTGCCACAAATCCCCGCCCCCCGATCATTGGTGGCAGCGGAGTTCCGATCGGAGTCCCAGTTTAATCGCTGGGGCTCCGATCGGTAACCATGGCAACCAGGACGCTACTGCAGCCCTGGTTGCCATGGTTACTTAGCAATAGTACAATAGTAAAAGATTCATACTTACCTGGGAGCTGCGATGTCTGTGTCCGGCCGGGAGCTCCTCCTACTGGTAAGTGACAGGTCTGTGCGGCACATTGCTGTCACTTACCAGTAGGTGGAGCTCCCAGCCGGACACAGACATCGCAGCTCCCAGGTAAGTATGAATCTTTTACTATTGTACTATTGCTAAGTAACCATGGCAACCAGGGCTGCAGTAACGTCCTGGTTGCCATAGTTACCGATCGGAGCCCCAGCGATTAAACTGGCACTCCGATCAGAACTCCGCTGCCACCAATGATCGGGGGGGGGGGCGATGGGGGGTGCACACTGTGCCACCAACGAATAATTATTACAATACAGGGAGGAAGGGGAGGGGGCCGATGGGGGGTGCACACTGTGCCACCAACGAATAATTATTACAATACAGGGAGGAAGGGGGGGCCGATGGGGGGCGCACACTGTGCCACCAACGAATAATTATTAAAATACAGGGAGGAAGGGGGGCCGATGGGGGGCGCACACTGTGCCACCAACGAATTATTACAATACAGGGAGGAAGGAGGGGGCGGGGGGGCGCACACTGTGCCACCAACAAATTATTACAATACAGGGAGGGGGGGGGCCGCACTGGCCACCAATGATATTCAAACTGGGGAGGGGGGAGGGGTCTGCTCCCTGCTGCCTGGCAGCCCTGATCTCTTACAGGGGGCAGTCTTGTACACAGTTTGTAGTGTATTCTAACTAGAAGCGTCCCCATCACCATGGGAACGCCTCTGTGTTAGAATATACTGTCGGAAATGAGTTTTCACAAAGCGAAAACTTAGATCTGAAAAAGCTTTTATGCAGACGGATCTTCGGATCCGTCTGTATGAAAGTAACCTACGGCCACGGATCACAGACACGGATGCCAATCTTGTGTGCATCCGTGTTCTTTCACGGACCCATTGACTTGAATGGGTCCGTGAACCTTTGTCCGCCAAAAAAATAGGACAGGTCATAGTTTTTTTGACGGACAGGATACACGGATCACGGTCTCGGCTGCAAAACGGAGCATTTTCCGATTTTTCCACGGACCCATTGAAAGTCAATGGGTCCGCGAAAAAAAACGGAAAATGGCACAATGGCCACGGATGCACACAACGGTCGTGTGCATGAGGCCTAAGATGAGCCCTAAGTAGTGAATAGGGCGGTGGGAACACTAGTCCGCACCACTAACACTAAAGGGAAACACCAGGGAGAGGACAGACAATACTGACGAAACATATAATCCCAGGTGGGAAAGCTACCATTAAGTAACAGCGCGATCTTTAGACATAGAGCGCGCAGCCACCCGCTGCGACTTCCTGACCCTAGGTATAACGGAGTCAGACGTGGCTCTTGACACCCTCGTCACAGTACCCCCCTTTCCACAAGGGGCCTCTGGACACTCAGGACCAGGTCTCTCAGGATGAGAGGCATGAAAAGCCCGAACTAACCTGTTGGCGTTTACCTCTGACGCTGGAACCCACATTCTTTCCTCGGGACCGTAACCCCTCCAATGAACCCGATATTGAAGAGGGTGGCGGACCCGACGAGAATCAACAATTTTGGATATTTGAAACTCTATATTGCCATCAATAATAACAGAAGGGGGTGGCAGTGGTGACGGTTCTAGAGGTGGAACATACTTTTTGAGTAACGACTTATGGAAGACGTTATGGATTTTAGGAGTTTGAGGTAGCTCCAGGCGAAAAGCCACAGGGTTAATGATGGCTACTATTTTGTAAGGACCAATGACCCTAGGACCCAGTTTCCAAGAGGGAACCTTTAACTTAATATTCCTAGTAGATAACCACACATAGTCATTCACTCCTAGGTCCGAACCTGGCGACCGTTTCTTATCAGCCATGCATTTATATTTACCTCCCATATTTTTCAAGTTAGCTTGCACCTTCTGCCATACAGATGAAAGAGATGACGAAAACTGTTCCTCTTCGGGAACCCCAGAAGACCCCCCCCCTCTTTGAAAGTACAGAATTGGGGATGAAAACCATATGCACCAAGAAATGGTGACTTGCCAGTGGATTCCTGACAGCGATTATTTATAGCAAACTCAGCTAACGGTAAATATGATGACCACACCTCTTGGTTTTCAGACACAAAATACCTTAGGTATGTCTCAAGGTTTTGGTTGGTACGCTCAGTCTGTCCATTCGACTGAGGATGGAAAGCTGAGGAAAAGGACAAGTATACAGCCTAAAATAGAACTTTCAGGCCTCACGGAACGTCACAAATTTGTCCCTTTCCCCAGAAAATCTCAGAAAGAACAACCTTGGGTTCCGGAGCAACTTGGTTACCCATAGGCCTTGTCCAAGGGAGAGGGAAAGATGGTGACCCCTAACTCACCTTGAGGCTGGCACCTGACTGCCCTGACGTCCCTAGACGGGTTTTTCACCCGTACGCCGACCACGTGCCTAAATCCTGGCTTTCCTTAAGATGAGCCCTAAGAAGTGAATAGGGCGGTTGGAACACTGGTCCGCACCACTAACACTAAAGGGAAACACCAGGGAGAGGACAGACAATACTGATGAAACATATAATCCCAGGTGGGCTGCAACAGCGGACAACAAAAGACCAACAGGGATCCGGAGGGTAACGCTCTGGAACGACAACCAGGAATAACAGCGACACAGCTCCAGTGGGTCAGTATAGAAGTCCAGGCAGGAAGCTCTATACCTGGCAACCAGAGAAGTGGGAGAGGGGAATATAAAGAGGTTGGGAGTGCCGGAGAAGAAACAGCTACGGATCCCTGAGTGAGACAAAAAGGATTGCAAGGCAAACACAGAAAGCTACCATTAAGTAACAGCGCGATTTTTAGACATAGAGCGCGCAGCCACCCGCTTCGACTTCCTGACCCCGGGTATAACTGAGTCAGATGTGGCTCTTGACACCCTCGTGACAATAGTGCTAGGTGACACAAAACATCCATCTTTTAAAAATATTATTAAATTATTAATGATTTATATGTTCCAGCAGTAATCAAATCAACTCCAATGGAAAAAGTTATTGCTCTGGAAAAATCTAAAGACTCGTAGCTGGCGCATGCGCAATGCGATGCCCGGTCCTGGCAGGGCATCGCAATACCTACTGCGCATGCGCCGGCTACGAATTTGTCCGCGCAGCCGCAATGGAAAAGGCGAGGGGAGGGGAGTAAACGGGCGGGCACAGGTACAAGGAGGGCAGGGTTATGAGCCGTTAGGGAGGTCCGGTCTTGGGCTCGGAAGATTGAGACACCGCCCTGGGCACTTGAGAGGGCTCGTTTACACAATCTTCAAAGTTCATTTTTGGCAGAAAGAAGACTCGGTTATATGCAACAAAGGTACCGTTTTTAACTGCTGGGTGGCACATATAACGCTATAGGATCTGTCTAATATGGTCAAATGTGGTGACAGACTCCCTTTAAGGGTAAAATTAGCCATGTCCTTTAAGAGGTTGTGCCAAGTTTAGAAGTTATCCCCTATCCACATGATAGGGGATAACTAACTGATCCCTAGGGGTTTGACTGCTAAAACCTCCACCTATCCCGAGAGTCGGGGTCCCATTCCCCCAATTTGCTGGAGTGGCAAGTTGGGCATGCACACTGTCACCTCATTCATTTTCTATGGGACAGCCAGAGATAGCCAATAGAGTCAAGCGAATCAACGTCCACAAAGTGGATAAATTTGATTTGTTGCGAAGCCGAATTTCTTTGTTCTTCGTGGTAGCAAATTGATTTAACCTGAAATAGTATAAAAAAAATATATAATCATACTTACCTGATCCATTTGCTCCCAATGGGCAGCCAGTCACCATCTTGATCTCGTCTAAAATCCCATGCTCCAGACCTTCAATCAAGATGGCAGCAGACGGCCCGTCACGAGCAAATGGATCAGGTAAGTATCTTTTTTTTTTTTTAAACTGTCATTTATATCAGATGCCACAATTGTGTATGAACGCGGCATCTGAGGGGTACAATGAAGGGGGGGGGGATGCAATTGCCGCTCCCTGTTATTGTACCCACTAATTACAAAGAAATGCGCTTTATGACTAAGTTGAATCAAATTTATTAAAACTTCGCTCATCTCTAATAGCCAAGTATAGCAATCCGTTACTTATCCCCTATCCTGAGGTTAGGGCAGGCATCCTCAAACTGCGGCCCTCCAGCTGTTGCAAAACTACAACTCCCAGCATGCCTGAACAGCCTACAGATATCAGCCTACAGCAGGGCATTGTGGGAGTTGTAGTTTTACAACAGCTGGAGGGCCGCAGTTTGAGGATGCCTGGGTTAGGGGATAGCTTCTAAACTTGGCAAACCCCTTTAAGAGGTTAAAGTTACACTTTATGAAATAGATAAAGGCTAATTCTATTAAAGAGAAATGGAGAATGCTTTGCCTAACATTCGCAGCATGTGCAGTGATAAGTAATGGCAGCTGTCTTGCAAGGAATGACAGATATTTTGTATGGATGTAAACTGAGATAAGGCATTACTTTAGATTAACACTGAAGTCAGGATCCCGCATATATAAAATCTCTGCTATCCCCCATACTGCTCGCTATGATATGTAATAATACTAAATGTCAGCTGTGTCGTCTGGAATGGCACTTATTTCTTAATGATACACATACATATTTCTTTGCAATTTCCCTACAGTTCCATCTATCTGTATGCCTTTCCTCGGTGACCAAATGGAGATCTATGGAATGATAATTTAATACCCATACTAATCCGTAATACCATTACATTCGAGCACAGGGTATTCTATGTTTTACACATAACTACTGTGTAATTAAGCAAGCTTGTAGGGGAACATGAGTCTGCAGGATTCCTACACTCACAGATTTGGCCGTGGCTCAATTGTCAGTGACTGATTAGGAAGGCAGAGCCGGCATGAAGAAGTAAGTATTGAGAGATTATTTATTCTAATATGCTGGACACTTTATTGGGCACCCATTTCGAATATTGGGCAGGACATTCCTTTGTCCCAGGCAGTACCCAAGAGTCCATGACCCTTTAGCCAGTTGTAACACCATTGTCTAAAAACACAGTCTTCCAAAAAAAAAACATTTATAAGCGGAAACCTAGTCTAACATGGTGGTTGGTAGGGGTTCACAGGGGTGCCAAGGGGCCAGAGTTTGTGGCCGTCCAATTTAGGTTTAAGAACATTGTACCTTTTTTTATGGTGAATAACGATATGGTGGCTATTTGTCACAATGTGGGTTTTCTGATATATGGTGCTATTATACATACCTTTTCATTTTTGCTACTTATGCTGCTGTTTCATTTTCTTATACTAGGCATCATTTTATTTAGTTAAGGGTCCTGTGCCGTTGGAGTATTTTCAATAAAGGCATACCACGTGATGGCTAAGGGGTTCCGGGTTGAAAAACCTGCATTTTCATGCAGCAGCCACTAGGGGAAGCTCTGTACAAAGACATTATAATAGCTTCCATTGCACTGTATGAATTCCTATGCACTGAGCTCCCCCTAGTGGTAGCTGCAGGCAGCCAGCTTTGTGATATGTGAAGTAAAGCTGCAGAATTTATCAATGTATTTATGTCACTTGTCTGCTGTAAATCCATTAAGAAATTTTCTGTTCAGGATGAACACCATATTTTTAAAAACACTTGCTCCACATTTTCCAAAATGGAAGTTGAATAAAGTGGATAAGGCTGAGGAAAACTTTTTTCTTTATAATTTTTTGAAATTCAAATTTATTTTTCTAATAAAAAATTGTAAATTTATGAGAAATTTGGGGCACTTTGCTTTGCATACCGCATTGCCTGGAAATTGTATGCCCCTGGTCCTATGAACTATAGTTACACGGTGGCTCAGTGGTTAGCACTGCTGCCTTGCAGCGCTGGGGTACTAGGTTCATATCCGACCAAGGACAACATCTGCATGGAGTTTGTATGTTCTCCTGCGTGGGTTTCCTCCAGGTACTAAGGTTTCCTCTGACACTCCAAAGATTAGATTGTGAGCCCCATTGGGGATTGCCTGATGCTAATGTCTGTAAAGCGCTGTGGAATATAGTAGCGCAAATAAGGACTGCCCCTGTCCTTATTTGACATTTACTTGCGTCACAATGCTATTTCATAGACACTCTATGGTGTTTTAATGCAGTTATCTACTCAGCTATTAACCCTTGATGATGCACATCTACTCTAAAAATAGCTCTGTGTGTTTTTTTACATGTTTGCCAGATTTGGTAAATAAGCTGTGTATTGATTTAGTGCTTATCAGTGTTAGGTGTGTTTTGGATGCAGGTTGAGTGACAATAGAGGACAAGTCCCTGGATCTATCAGGTTCTGATCCAGAGACTCGGCGCTCTATTTAAATCCCCTGCTGGAAATACACCCTTGCCAGTTATAGGTTCGCTCCCTTGCTGTGCTCCTGGTTCTGTCTGTGTGTATTGGATTGTTAATCTCGACCTCAGCTTGCCTCTGACCTCCCTCTGTCTAGTGATTCTGTACCATGTTACCCAGTGGCGTAGGGATCGCCATAGCAACCATAGCAGTGGCTATGGGGCCCTACGCCACTGGGGGCCCATCCGGGCCGCCTTCTGTTGATTTCTTTTATTTACACACTACACCAGTGCCCGCCCTGCTGAATCGCAATCGCTAACTCTAATAGTAATCGTTCGCTGCAGCTGAATGAGAGTCACAACTCACAGATGTGGGCGGCGTTCGGACCCAGCGGACTCGCGGACGCGGAGGCAGAGCGTGCAGGGCGGGCGCAGGCTGGCTGAGTGTGGCAGCCGCAGAGATGAGTTGACGACTTGACGTCACAGTCGTCAACAAGTAAAGCTGCGCTGCTGCGTGCCTTCCCGGTTCCCGCCCGCCCGAACAGACTTTGCAAACTGCTGCGCTGCCAAGTGCCACAAGTGAGTGAGTAGTGTTCTCTCTGCTCCTGGACCTGTCCTGCGTGCTGCGTCACTCTGCTAGGCTAGCTACTAGTGACTTCTTAGACTGTGTTGTGATTGTGAGCCAGCGGCTGTCTGAGCCCTCAGCCTGGCCCTGACCTCACCGGGCTGTCTTCTACAGGTGGTGCCCACTGTCTAGGGCTAGACGGCCTAGCCCCAGCTTGGACTGTCAGGAGAGGAGGAGGACTGGAGAGTGGAGACAGGAGTGGACTGTGGCATTGCAACCTCTCAACTCTGCCTGAAAAAGTAAGAATAAAAAGTTAAAAAAAAAGTATGTACCCATTTATCCCCACTACCTCGCCTTATGGCCTGCCCTGAGCCCTCCCTCCTTCTTGGTTTGCGCCCAGCCCCTCCTCAACCTGTCCCTGATACGGTTACCCCTATAACTTAGGGTATCATGGTACATTATACAGGGGTAATATAACTAAGGACCCCTGTATAATGTCCCCACTCCCCTGATGGCACTGAGTCCTCCTCAGTTATATTACCCTTGTATAATGTACCCTGATGATACCCCTTAGTTATATTACCCATAATGTCCCCTGATTGATACCCCTCAGTTATATAACTTAGGGTAATCAGGGTACATTATACAGGGGGTAATATAACTTATATTACCACCGTTCCACTGTATAATGCCTGATAGACCTACTGAGTTATATTACCCATGTATAATTATGTACCCGGATACCCCTTAGTTATATGATCTCGGCGGGGTCATATAACTAAGGGGTATCAGGGTACATTTATTATACA
Source organism: Bufo gargarizans (assembly GCF_014858855.1). Lineage (NCBI taxonomy): Eukaryota > Metazoa > Chordata > Amphibia > Anura > Bufonidae > Bufo > Bufo gargarizans. The sequence continues at coordinate 40,157,829 of NC_058082.1, read as the reverse complement.
TGGGTAATATAACTCAGGAGGCCTATCAGGCATTATACGGTGGTAATATAGCTTACATTACCCCTGTATAATGTCCCATGATAGCCCTCCTCAGTTATATTATCAATACCCTTGTATAATGTACCCTGATACCCCTCAGTTATATTACCCCTGTGTAATGTACCCTAATATCCATTAGTTATATAATATAACTAAGGGGTATCAGGGTGCATTATACAGGGGTAACATAACTGAGGAGTGCTATCCTATCAGGGACGTAATACAGGGGTAATGAAAGCTATATTACTAGGCGGCGCAGGCGAGTGACGTCAGTGAGTGAGCGCCGCCCGCCCGCACTGCCTGCTGTTACCATTGCCGGAGCTAAGACAGAGTAAGGTATCCAAATCCAATCCAAGTAAAGAGATCAGCAATGTCAATGATTAAAGTTAAAGTTACTGATTAGTTTATAAATGTACTTCTGTGAGCGTCGGGGAGGGGGATCTGTGGATGGCACTGGGGGGGGCCCATAAAATTATTTTTGCTATGGGGCCCATGCATTTCTAGCTACGCCCCTGATGTTACCCGTCTAGTTCTGACTGGTTTTGAGCCGCCATGCTATTCAGTTAATGTTTAGAAAAAATATATATGGATACAGAGTTATCATTGTGACTGTTTGCAAAAGATGCAAAAAATAAATTACAAGTACACTTTAGTCCCCTGGTGGCATACAAATTCACGGAATATGATTTTGACAAATGGTGTGTGACATTTTGTAAATTTGTTGCAAAAAAAGATTTAAAAAACAAACTCTCAAAATTGGAAGCTTACTCCATCTATAGGGTTAGTAAACCTGCTCCAGTGAACTACAGTAGATGGTTTCTGTCACTTTAAATAGTAATACCTAGGGGTTACACACACACTGGCACTTGAACAAAGTAATGTATTAACACATTACCCCCTTTACTTTACCCATTTTTATTTTGTGCCATAGTTATGAACAGTGCGTTATTTGTTTAAATGTTTCATAAATTGTGAATGATGCGTTAAAGGTTGTTAAATGCGCCCAGGATTGGGAAGATCTTTTCTCAGTCTAAGGCAGTCTGTAGAAAAGATGTGACACACCGTACTGCACCATATGGCAAAACACCACAGGGATGCCAACACAGATATGGAATTAGACCACATTTTTAACACTATTTTACACCATTTTTTATACCACCTTGGAGCTGGTATATTTTTTGATACAGCATGACCTAGGCAAGGCCAGGACTTGGCACAAATTATGTGTAGATAAAAAAAGGTCAGAAAAATTGGCTTGAATAAAGGCATGACTAATATGGAGCACTTCACAGCACTTTTAGAAACAGCACTTTAATATATGCCATGCAACAGACAAACGACAAAAAAACAGGCACAATGGCCGATGGATTCCAAACAGAAGTACTATAATATGTCTGCTCCACTGTATTCACAAGTTGTTATTCACAATCTACTTGTACTGGAGATTGAAAGGGGTTGTTCACATTCAGAGCTCTTTTGAGCAGACCACAAGTGAGCAGACCTGCGGAGGAAAGTATACTTACCTGGACCCAGCCACAGGATTTTGCCTTCTTCACTTCCTTTCCACTGCTTTCTTGCTCAGGTCCCCATGTGTCAACATCCTGTTTGGCCATTCAGGTAAAGACTGACCGCAGTGGGGACGTTACCCCAAGCGTCAGGCGATCCAGTGACTTAACACACATGGGACTTGTCACAGGTTCAGGGGGGGGGGGGGGGGGTCGAAGGAGACGGAACCCAGTGGCAAGGAGAAGGCAAGTATGCTTCCCTCTGCAGGTTTGGGCATGTGGGGGTTAGGGTTACTGGCAGAAAGGCTGACTTCTGCATAACGGATACCTGACAGATCCATCCGAATGCTGGCCATTGACTTCTATTATGATGGAATGCATAACAGAATGCCTCTACAGGTGTTCCGTTATGCATTCCATCATGGAATTATGTTATGGTCCGTGGTAACGGAATCCATAACGCAATTTATCATATACGCGAACCCAAACTTCAAAAGTTGGCTTATCTCTACTTATAAACACTGTGTATAGAAGGGAACACCCATGGTCATGTACAACCCCATTTTCTAAGAAATTTATTTGCAAATTTATGAGGAACCAAGAAATGTCCTTATATGATGCTTACATAGCATTTTTTATTATTGGCCACTGAAATGTGTTGCGAGAGGTATTTTTTGTCCCTGAAGTGGCAGCTTAAATCTTGGATTCAATCTGAATGGGCGGTAATATCCTGGCAGGGAGATCGCTGTGAGTGAGAAGTTCATCGCTTGCAAACACAGTAATTACTTTTACAGATCATGGATAACCTACGACATTTCATGCTTGGGTTTTCTTTCTTAAACATGAAGGCTTGGACAAATGTATTATTTATCAAGTAGCAATCAATAAGAAAAGGCTCCAAAATGTGCAGCAATAACACAAATCTGACTGATCATACTCCCCGCTGTTTTACTATATAGAAAGAAAATGTATACAAAGCAATTCTTACGGCGTTTGCCCATGGTCTAAATTCCAGAGTGAAAAGTGGTAAATAATAACCCTCTTTAGGACTCTTGAACCTGGACATATCACTGCTTTGTACCTACCGTTATATGGTGTCTATGGAGCTATACTGTAGCTCTGTATGCCACTGGCATAAACCTGACATTCCTGTATTGTATTTTTTAACCTAGTAACAATTGCCACGGCTTGGGAGGAGCAGAGTGGAAGATGGGAGTGGTAATGGCTCTAGCTGCAACAGTTATTCACATAAATCACAGTGGCAATCCTCACACCTATGTTCCCTAATAGTGTTGAGCAAATCGAAGTTCACTTTCCAAATTTCAGGAAAAATTTGATTCGCCACAAAGCCTAATTTCATCATGAATCTCGGTAGCAAATCAATTTTCCATGAAATGGAATTAAAAAAATTATACTAACATACTACTCCATCCATTTGTTTGCTGGATCTTAAAGCTAAATGGCCTGGCCATTTAGCTTTAAGTTCCCACGCGAAATCTCGTGTGTGGTGACATATGGCGTCACCTTGCCAGCCGATGTGATGACGTCATCACGGGGCACGCAAGATTTCACGCTGGATCTTAAAGCAAGATGGCCACGGCGGCCTCTTTACGATCAAATGGATGAGGTAAGTACAATTTATTTTTATTGCAAACACTAAAATACTTTAAAATGAATCTCAGTTGCAGCGATCAGCGATGAACACGTCATCTGAGGGGTTCAATGACGGGGAGCGGCGCAATCGCAGTTCCCTGTCATTGCACCCACTATTTACAAAGAAATGCAGCTAAACAACCAAATAGAATTTTAGAGAACTTTTTTCATCTCTAATCTCTAAGGCCAGGCAGCGAAAGGAGGGTGCACCCTTTCTTCTCTCGGGGCACATCCTGATGTTGGGACTCCTGTCTGATGGTAGTTTGGGGTATCCGCCGTGTTATGCATTTGGTACGGATGTAAAGCAGGAGATGTAGGTGCTTTGGCCGGCGAATGGTGCTGGAGTCAGTAACCAGACCAGTTGTAGAAGCAATCTGGCCTGAGTTAACAGCCTTTAGAACTATTCTATGCCACCCTGGACCATCGACACAATAGGCTGTAGGGAAGGCATTGACTAGTTTTCTAGGCATGCTCTGTGACCGGTGCACAGTGTCGGAGTGGGATGCTTAGGACCCACTAATTCTCGGGCCCACTGCTGAATTACTCTTGACTTAAACTACAATCTTCTTAGCTATATAAGACAGGGGCAAATGTTCAGTCAGCATCAGATTGCAGCCTACAAGATGATTAAAGAGAATCTGTCAGCTCCAAAACACCCCCCAAACTAGAGGAAGTAGTGTATAATGTAAGTGGGTCTGACTGTGTAAATTTCATCTTCACACTTGATTGCATTCTGACACCGTGCTCCCACCGACCAGCAGTAAATCAATATTGAGAGGACTCCACTCCATTTTGTGCATGAGAACTGGAGGGCATTTTACTTTTTATATAGATGGGTAGGCTGATTAAAGAATATCTGCAGAGAAAACTTCATCATGCCTGGCTCGGTCAATCAAAGTGGAGAGGGTGAGGCAGTGTAACGGCAACATCCCACTTGTTCCTAAAGGCTCATTTGCATTAATAAAACGTAATTTTTCTCAGCAATGAGGGCTCATATGAACATGGGACCAACACAGATGTCTTCTGCTTACAAGCGCACATGTAACAGGTCAGCCAGTGTCATAGGGACAAATCTGCTCACAGATGACCTTAAAGGTGTTTTTCTCTGTCTATCTATGTAGTCCGTCTACTATGCCATGGACCACTTGTGCAGGGGGTGGGGGATTAGGGCCCCCATTCTAGCACAGGGGCTCATGTGGGGATTTACCCACTTTCCTGTAGGCCAGTCTGAGCCTGAGCGCAGATGTCATTGTACAAGGAAGGTAGGGATCGGAAGTACCGATATTATCAGCCGATATTCAGGATTTTGTACATTATCGGCATCTAACCTTGCCGATTTACCAATAATGCGTATAAAGCGAATACTAGTGAGCTACACACTAGTATGCATCAGGTGCCGGGAGTGGAAAAGATACTCACCCTCCCATGTCTTCTTTGATGGCACCCCGAACAGCATCAGGACGTAGTGCGCGCGTCGATGTTAGGTGACAGTGCATCGTGGGCCAGAGAAGACAGGGGAGCGAGACACCGGATCCGGAGATGAATAGGAGCCGCGGCGCAGGAGAGGTGAGAAGTTTTTTATTTTATTCATTTTGTTCACTGATAGGGGTTAATAAAGGTCTGATCTGAGGTCTGATAGAGGTTAATAAAGGTCTGATCTGAGGTCTGATAGGGATTAATAAAGGTCTGATCTGAGGTCTGAAAGGGGTTAATAAAGGGCTGATCTGAGGTCGGAGAGGGGTTGATAAAGGGCTGATCGAAGGTCTGATAGGGGTTAATAAAAGGCTGATCTGAGGTCTGATAGGGGTTAATAAAGGGCTGATCTGAGGTCTGATAGGGGTTAATAAAGTCAGTGAGGAGGGGGGGGATGGTGTGGAAATTGGCATTTTGCACTAGTATATTATAAATGTAAATTAGAAATTGACTACCAACTAAGGGCTTTATAAATTTATTTATAATATACTAGTGCCAAATGCAAATTTCCACCACCTCAGTGACTACCAATTAATATAATATATATTATGAGATATAAAATATTGGTATAAATTATCGGCTATCGGCCTGAAAGTTCACAGATTATCAGTATCGGTTCTAAAAAATCTATATCGGTCGATCACTAAAAGAAGGAGTAGTTAAGATGTGACCTTTTTGAATGGTGGATCCCATGTTATCTGTATAAAAATATATATATATAACTTTTCAGCATTCACCTCATTATCATAATAGGCAGGATTAAAATGACCGATTTTATATATATATATATATATATATATATATATAATTGTAATCTTGCCTATGATGAGATCAAGAAGTGCCACCTATTATTCGGCTTAGTGGTCAGTGTGAAAACTGCAGGATTTTAGGATTTCTTTAAAACATAGCGGCATGGAAAATAATAAAAACATTCCTAAAAAGTCTTTAAAAATATGCCAAAATCAGAAGTGTTCTGATGTGACAAATACAAATTATAATAGCGCAGTGTGTACAGATATATGTTGTCAGTTATATATTATGATCATTGTGTGAGATAGATGACATAATAGTGGTTGTTAATGTCTGCAGTACTATATATTATGAGTAAAAATAGGTAATGGGGTGCAAATGAAGAGAACGGAGGAAGACCTCCTCTTCCTCTTACCACTCCACTCTTGCTTCTCCAAGCTGCTGGAGGATGAAGGACCTGTGATTATGATCTGTGCAGTCCCTTTACTAGATGTACAAGACCTGTGATGATGATGTCATCAGATATCCTGGCAGATGCTCCTATCTAACCTGGGGACTACACCATGCTCTATGCAGTTCCTTTACTAGATGTACAGGACATGTGATGAAGCCTTTTTTTTTGTTTTCCGGCATTGAGTTCCATCACAGGGGCTCAATACCGGAAAAGAACTGATCCGTTTTATCCTAATGCATTCTGAATGGAGAGCAATCCGTTTAGGATGCATCAGTTCAGTCCCTTTTACATTTTTTGGCTGGAGAAAATACCGCAGTATGCTGCAGTTTTCTCTCCGGCCAAAAATACTGATCAATTGCCGGAATTCTGGATCCGACATTACGTTACATTGAAGTGTATTAGTGCCAGATCAGGCATTAAGTGATCTGGCAAAACGGATCTGGCTTTCCGGTCTGCGCATGCGCAGACCTTTAAAAATACAAAAAATATTAATACCGGATCCGTTTTTCCGGATGACACCGGAGAGACGGATCTGGTATTTCAATGCATTTGTCAGACAGATCCGCATCCAGATCCGTATGACAAATGCCATCTGTTTGCGTTCAGATTGCCGGAATCCTCTGCCACAAGTGTGAAAGTACCTTAATGGATGATAAAAAAGAAAATGGCTGCACACCATTATACATACAAACAATAGAGCTAAAAGAGATATCATAGGCTACTTTCACACTTGCGGCAGGACGGATCCGACATGCTGTTCACCATGTCGGATCCGTCCTGCGGCTATTTCGCCGTGCCCGCGGACCGCCGCTCCTTCCCCATTGACTATAATGGGGACGGGGCGGAGCTACGGCGCAGCACGGCGGTGCACGGCGAAAGGCCGCCGGACTAAAATTACTGCATGTAAGGCTTTTTAGTCCGGCAGCTTTCGCCGTGCACCGCCGTGCTACGCCGGAGCTCCGCCCCCGTCCCCATTATAGTCAATGGGGACGGAGCGGCTGTCCGGCGGCACGGCAAAATAGCCGCAGGACGGATCTGACATGGTGAACGACATGGTTGAATGAGTCAATGGAAGCTCTTAGTGCACATATTTGATCAAACGTGTGTCGGTACCATAATGAGTGTAATTAGGGGCCGGGGCCTTTGGTTCACTGCCGACCCTTTTCCCCACAGACCCTATAGTAGCTGCGTGGTCTGCTCTATTGGAGGTACGCCACTGTTCACCAGACAAACAAATGTAGTGTTTTTTAATGTTTAAATATGCATTACCCATGTGCTGAAGGTCATGCCATTTGCATGGTTCAACCATAGACTTTGCACTTTAATTGGTGGCCTTCTAGTTCTAACGTATGGCTAGAAATCCCCTTTTTAGTCTCTTGAAGTAATGCATACACAAATAGATGTGGCTAAACTCCCTGAGAGCATCCAACCAAGGACTACCGAGGACAAGTTAGAGACCCACTACACAGTGGAGGTACCAAGTGGATCAAGTTGAAACTTACTGGAACCATGAGCTAACTAAAGTCACACCTGTCCGTAATTGCCAAACAAGCTAGAGGACCTGTGAAAGCTATTGTGGAACCACAAGTACCAGCCACATGCTGATAAGTAAGCAAGCAATCACTCTGCATTAGAAACATTATTATGCAATGAGAGACTACCTTTTTATTGGAAGATTGGATGCCTCTGTAATTAAAAGGGAACCAATACTCTCTGTGCACAAATATATAGATTTACTCAGTTTCTCCAGCTTCCTTTTCATTTGGATGGACCCATCAACAACACCTGCCAGAAACAGTCCAGCAATGAGTCATCGCCATCCACAGAGCAGAGAGCCGGAACAATCGGCCATATTGGACACTTAGATAAAAAGTACCTAAGGGAGAATATCTCCGTAAAACATACAAAATGAACTGACGGGAAAGCTCTGGAGGCAGCTCCTCTGATCACTACCGAAATGGCTGTATTCCACCCCTTTCCGGAGACTGTAATAATCATGATTTTTCTCTGTTGAGATGAAACTGAGCACAAGCAGGCAGGAGACATTTTTCAGATGGAGCTGTGAAATTGTCCAATGTCCCTCCAGACACCAATATATCAAAGAAGAAAGGAGTTTACCATCATCCACTTCACATGTAGCACCACGTATTGACCCACACAGTTTTAGGGTGCCTTCACAGGCAATACATTTTGTTGCAGAAACATTCTCCCACTAAAATTCTGTTTCATTCATCTGAATGGGGCTTGCAGATATTCCATCTGTTACCCGCCCAAAAAAAAACATTCAGAAGAATGGAACTGCAATTTTATAACAAGACACGGAGGCTCATATTGCATCTCTTCCTTTACTGAAAATCCATAGCAGCAAGAAGAGTAACCATGGTAACATAAAAGAAACACCCCAAAGGGTAACCCCTCCCACCAACCAGTCCATAAATAGTCTCTCTTCAGTGACATCTTCCTCTTTCTTTGCTGCTCCATGGCAGATAAGTAGTCTTGGGTTATTATAATATATATATATTGCTCTTCTTATATTCTTCCCATTTTATTTCTTCCCTTTTGTCTGGGTGGTCTCATCCCCCCCCCCCTTTTTGCTGGGTCGGTTGGTTCCCTTATTGTTTTATTTCATTTCTCTATATTTTGTCCGTGCCGCGTTTCCCGTTATTTCTTCAGGTTCTAATCTCCCTGCGGTATCGCCGCAGGCGCCTTGCCCTTTCCCTCACCCTTCTCCACGCTCCGGCTCGTTTCTTACTTCTCTTTTGGGAGTTCGGCGCCATTTTCCCCCCTCCTGTGGTTTGGTCAGCCCGGTCTCCTTGTTGCGTCCAAGACCTCACGAGTTGCGGGATTCCGGGCGCCATCTTGGATTTCCTCGGCAGCACTCGGGAGTCGCTTCCCGGGGCGGTGTCTTCTTGGGGGCGGCTCCAGTCTTCTCTCCCTCCGATTGGCTCCTTGTTGGGGTGGGGGGCGTGTCCCCCCTGCATTTCGCGGCCGCTCACCTTTGTCAGTCACCATTTTGTCTGTTCCTCATCTTCTTTTCTCTTCTGGAGTGACTAACTCCTATCGGTCAGACCATGTCTCATCCTGCCCAGGATTCTATCCCCTCAGTGGTCAGTTCTCTAGTCCCCATAACCTAGGGTTCTTCCCATGCCCCTGGTGCTTTGGCTATGCCCTCAGCAGATGCCCAGGCTTTAGCCTTGCAGCAGTCAATATCCCAGGCCCTTGCTTCTGCTATGGGATCTATGTCCTCAATTATCTCCCAATCCATTTTGCAGGCCTTGATCCCTCTGGGCTCCCCCAACATTCCCCCACCTGCTGCTGCTGCCTCCAGAAATCCAGTTAATGATAGCGCAGTTCTAGCAAAAGAGCCTGTTCACACCAGGCAGAAAAGTCGCGTCCGTGGAAGTCTGCTCGCACTCAGCCCGAGCATAGTTCTAACTCTGAGATGGAGTCTGATGGAGTCTGATGAGGAGGCATTGAGTTACCACCTGGGTGGTTCAGATAATGAGATTGAGGGCATTATGGTGGATCCTGATGTGGACGATGACGTCTTTTTGTCCCGGCCTTCTACTAGTGGGGCCACGGGTGCTGCCCCTTTAGGTGATGCTCCCCTTACTGATCCTACTGGGGAATCCCTGTTTGATCCTGATAGTCTGCACCATCCTAGGTCTGCAGAGTGGATCCCCGCCCCACATGTGGCCTATTATCTAGAGGCCAGAATTAGAACGCCCTTATGTAAGGAGACCCGTAACAAGTTAAGGGCGGAATGCCCGCGCCCCGTAATACCTAATAAGGTCTGTGAGACCCCTAATGTGGACCCTAAAATGGTCCAATTTCTGGCCAAGACAGGCTTTAACCCCCGCAGGGGCCTAGATTCGGCGCTTCACGCTTGCCAAGATAAGCTCTTGGATATCTTAGGACCGCTTACTAAGATTTTTGATCTTGCGGAATCTGCTAGGGTGGACGGCACGCCGATTGACCCAGAGAAGCTCAGGGGATGGGTGCAGCGTGCTTTGCGGGGAACGTAAATATTTCCCTTGCTATTGAGATGAGGAAGGCAATCCTCATGAAGATAGAGCCAAAACTGGTCACGGTCCCTTTAACCAACACCAAGCGTTTCAAGACCAGAGACAGCAGTCTTCTTTCTTCCCATCCAGAGGCGCCTTCGGAAGGTCCAGAGGTTTCAGAGGAGCTCCGGGTTCCCGACGTCCTTTTGGTAAGTCCTCAAACTCTCCCTCTGTCTTCTTCCCTTTGCATAGGAGGCAGACTCCAACATTTTTTACATGCCTGGTCTCTCATCACCTCCGACCCGTGGGTCCTGTCCAGGTCTTCTCAATGTCCACGCGGATTGGAGTTCTCGTTACATCTCGGACTTCAGCGACTGGAGATTGGAGTCGACGGTGTTCTCCTCCATCGGGTCCCTTTACCTTGGACCTGTTTGCTTCACGTTGGAACGCCCAGTTGGCCAGGTATTACAGTTGGAGGCCGGACCCTCAGTCGGAGGCAGTGGACTCACTTCTCCAGGATTGGTCAGGCACCCTCTCTTATGCTTTTCCACCCTTCGCTTTGATTCCTCGGGTGCTATCTCAGGTACGTCGCCAAGCGGCGGAGATAGTTCTGGTGGCCCCCTTCTGACATGCCCAGGTATGGTTTCCCCAGCTTCTGGAGCTGTTGATCGCAGACCCGTATCTTCTTCCGCCACTGCCGGATCTTCTTTTGGGCCCGATGGGTCAGCACCACCCCCTCTTGATGGACGGCTCGCTTCGTCTTCTGGTGTGCAAGGTCTCGGGGGTCGCTGGGACATCGCTGGAATATCGGAGACAGCTAGATTCCTCCTGGAGAGTGCTTGGGCCCCCGGTACCAGACGGGCCTACCGGGTGGCCTGGGGATCTTGGTCTTGTTAGTGCTTGGAACGGAACCTGGATTCCGTTACGGCACCTGTAGAGGATGTTTTACAGTTCCTGTCCTCTCTTTTTGAGGACGGCTAGGCGTATCGTACTATTAATTTGTACAGGTCTGCTATTTCCTCCAATCATCAGGGTTTCTCTGGTTGCCCGGCGGGTCAGCATCCACTGGTGCGCCGTTTGCTCAAGGGTTCTCGTCTCTCTAGACCTCCTAGGCCCCGGTTCTCCTCTTTGTGGGACGTGTCTTTGGTCATTGATTTCCTTTCTCATTGGCCTCTTAATTCAGATCTTTCTCTAGGTCAGCTTTCGGCGAAACTCTTCACTTTATTTTGCCTGATGTCTTGTAAACGGGTTTCTGATGTCCGCGCTTTGGACTTTGACGCAGTTTCCTTCACCCCCGAGGGGGTATCTTTCAACATTGCTCGCCGTATTAAAACCGGTATTACTTCAGTCTCCTACCCTGCCTTTCCTGAGTCCCCCGCAGTTTGTCCGGTTTCATGTTTCAGGGAGTACCTTTCCCGGACTGCGTCCCTGCGTCCCGCGGACTCTCCTCAACTTTTCCTTTCCTTTCTTAGACCTTTTACTCCAGTTGCCAGTGTTATCTCGCTGGGTCAAGTGGATTCTGTCTTTCGCGGGCATCGATACTCCTGTCTTCACGGCCCTTTCGGTTCGGGGTGCTTCGGCCACGTCTATGGCAGTCTCGGGAGCCCATCTGGAGGATATTTTGAGATTAGCGGACTGGTCCAGGGCCTCTACGTTTAGGGATTTTTATTTTAGACCTTGTCCTCATGCTTTTTCGTCGGTTATTTCTCCGCTTTGAACTTGCAATATGAGCCTTCGTGTCTTGTTATAAAATTGTATGATTTTCCTAGTTTATGACGTAAAGTCATGATTTTATTAAAGACACGGAGGCGAGTATTGCCCTCCCGTCCCTCCCTGGGGTTGCTGGGTTCCTGCTATTTTTCTCTTGGAATGTGTATTTCTAGTTCTTATTTATGGTGTTATGTTCTCTTTTAGAGTATGCAATTATATAAACTATATTTTGCCAATCTTTGCCACAGTTATGGTATTGTTTATTTTACTTTATTTTTTGTTCTCCGTTTTTTCCTTAGGTTGAGTCCCCTGGTTCCGGAGCATATCCGTACAGTTCTATACAGTCATGTTTCATGACGGTCACTACAGTTTGGATCGGGGTTATAATTGTCTCCCGTTGGAGTGCACAGGTTTGTGAAGTTCCAGTGGCTCGTTTGGGGTCCGTTAGTGCTACAGTTGGACAAAGAAAGAGGAAGATATCACTGAAGAGGGCCTATTTATGGACTGGTTGGTGGGAGGGGTTACCCTTTGGGGTGTTTTATGTTACCATGGTTACTCTTCTTGCTGCTATGGATTTTCTGTAAAGGAAGAGATGCAATACTCGCCTCCGTGTCTTTAATAAAACCATGACTTTACGTCATAAACTAGGAAAATCATACAATTTTCTGCAACCAAATTTGGTGTGTCAAGGTGCCCTTAAAAGTGCAAATTTCTCTGTCAATTGACTCCCATTATTTATAGCTATCAATAAGCAAATACACCCTGCTGTACTATTTTAATAGACAATTCATATAGGAAGTTTGCGTCTCTAATATAGTCACCCCAAAGAAGGTTTTATACATACAAAATAAATAGCTACAATATTTTTTTAAAAAGTAACCAATCACATTTACTAAGATTTAGACAGCACACATTTAGGACTAGAAAATCAAAAAATGTGCAGATTTTGCAGTGGCTGATGTTCTGCCACAGTTTTGTCTATTATCTATCTATCTATTTATCTATCTATTTATCTATCTACTGTATCTATCTCTACTTATCTACCTATGTACAGCCATTGTTTATTGTTTTTTGTCTATATAGTATTTGCTTGAGGGAGTGGCTGTCACGGAATGTGTACAGGTAACAAGGCAAAGCAACATGTATAAACGACTCGCTGGATCCAAAAACTAAGGAACCAAGGGAGACCCCTGCAGAAGACCTGGCACTTTCCCTGGCTGCTCAGCCTATGCAAAGATCCTAATGGTGGAGGTTTGCATATCCACGAACCTTGACTATAAAGCCCTGAGCACCCTACTATAGTGAGGGGACACGACCACCGGCTCCCTACACAAGACACGGAGGGAGTCAGGGTCATCTGGGATCCAGCAAACAGATATTAACATATAAAAGTACACTTAGCTTTGAAGCAAACAGGAGGACAGATCAGCGTGCACACACACTCCAGGAAGAAATATAAGCCGCCCAGAAAAGCATTCTGGGGAGGCATTTAAAGGGAAGCAATTAAGACATGACAGCTGAGAGAGGCTGACGAGAGGAGGAGCTGAATACCACAACACAGAAATTCAAGGAGGAGGTTCTGAAAGGCCTCTGTCAGAGCTTCTCAGCTGTCTGGTTGTGACAGTACCCCTCCCTCTACGAGTGGACTCCGGACACTCAGAGCCCACCTTCTCAGGATGGGACCTATGGAATGCCCTGATGAGACGAGAGGCCTTAATGTCCGTCACTGGGACCCACATCCTCTCCTCAGGACCATACCCCTCCCACTGAACAAGGTACTGAAGAGAACCGCGGACAAGACGAGAATCCACAATCCTAGAGACCTGAAATTCAAGATTCCCATCAACCATAATCGGAGGAGGAGGCAAAGGCGAGGGTACAATGGGTTGAACATAAGGTTTCAATAAGGACTTATGAAAAACATTATGGATCTTCCAAGTCTGAGGAAGATCAAGACGGTATGCAACAGGATTGATGACAGACAGGATTTTGTAAGGCCCAATAAACCTAGGACCCAACTTCCAGGAGGGAACCTTCAATTTGATATTCTTGGTAGACAACCACACCAGATCACCAACATTCAGGTCCGGACCAAGCACACGTCTCTTATCAGCCACACGCTTATATCTCTCACTCATGCTCTTTAGATTATCTTGAATCTTTTGCCAAATAGATGACAAAGACGAGGAGAATCTGTCCTCATCAGGTAAACCAGAAGACCCCTCTCCCGAGAAAGTCCCAAACTGTGGATGAAACCCATATGCACCAAAAAATGGTGACTTATCAGAGGACTCCTGACGACGGTTATTTAAAGCAAACTCAGCAAGGGACAAAAAAGAACACCAATCCTCTTGATTCTCCGCCACAAAACAACGCAGATATGTCTCCAGATTCTGATTGACGCGCTCTGTCTGGCCATTCGACTGCGGGTGGAAAGCAGAAGAGAATGACAACCGAACCCCCAAGCGAGAACAGAAAGCCTTCCAGAATCTGGAAACAAACTGCGTGCCCCTATCAGAGACTATGTCTGAAGGAATACCGTGCAACTTGACAATGTGATCAACAAATGCCTGCGCCAGCGTCTTAGCATTGGGCAAACCAGGAAAAGGGATGAAATGCACCATTTTGCTAAAACGGTCCACCACCACCAGAATCACAGTCTTCCCCGAGGAACGAGGCAGGTCCGTGATAAAGTCCATGGACAGATGTGTCCAAGGACGGGAAGGAATGGGTAAGGGAAGGAGAGGACCTGATGGCCGTGAATGAGGGACCTTGGCACGAGCGCAAGTCTCGCAGGCTGCCACAAAACCCTCAACCGACTTACGAAGCGCAGGCCACCAGAATCTCCGAGCGATGAGATCCAGTGTGGCTCTTACCCCCGGGTGCCCAGCAAGGACCGTATCGTGGTGTTCTTTAAAAATCTTGTGTCTTAAAGCGAGAGGCACAAACAACCTCCCAGGAGGACAAAGATCAGGAGCCTCTGACTGGGCTGCCTGCACCTCTGCCTCCAATTCAGGAAAAAGAGCAGAGACCACCACACCTTCAGCCAAAATGGGACCCGGGTCTTCAAAATTCCCGCCTCCCGGAAAACAACGTGACAGGGCATCTGCCTTCACATTCTTAACTCCAGGGCGGAACGTGACAACAAAATTAAACCTAGAAAAGAACAACGACCATCTGGCCTGTCTCGGGTTCAGACGCTTGGCTGACTCCAAGTAGGCCAGATTTTTATGGTCGGTAAATACGGTAATAGGATGTCTGGCCCCCTCTAGCCAATGGCGCCATTCCTCAAAAGCCAACTTGATGGCCAACAATTCCCTATCTCCCACATCGTAATTTCTCTCTGCGGAGGAGAGTTTTCTTGAGAAAAAGGCGCACGGTCGCCAATTGGCAGGAGAGGAACCCTGAGACAAGACCGCCCCCACACCCACCTCAGAAGCATCAACCTCAACTATGAAGGGTAATGAAACATCAGGTTGCACCAAGATGGGAGCGGAAGCAAAACTCTCCTTGATATCAGAAAAGGCCTTACGCACCTCTACTGACCAAGAAGAAAAATCTACCCCCTTTCTGGTCATATCAGTGAGTGGTTTAACAATAGAAGAATAATTCAAAATGAACTTCCTGTAATAATTGGCAAAGCCCAAAAAACGCATCAGCGCCTTTTGATTCTCAGGAAGCTCCCACTCAAGCACAGCGCGGACCTTCTCGGGGTCCATGCGAAAACCAGAAGCGGAGAGAAGAAACCCCAGAAATTGAATTTCTGGAACCGCAAACACACATTTTTCCAGTTTCGCATATAATTTATTCTCCCGCAGGATGAGCAAGACCTGACGTAAATGTTCCTTATGAGTTTTGAAATCGGGAGAAAAAATCAAAATGTCATCCAAATACACCAATACAAATTTTCCCATCAAATGATAAAAAATGCTGTTCACGAAATGCTGAAAAACGGCTGGGGCATTCATCAACCCAAAAGGCATAACCAAATTCTCAAAATGGCCCTCAGGGGTATTGAAGGCCGTCTTCCATTCGTCCCCTTCTCTGACCCTGACCAGGTTGTATGCCCCTCTTAAATCTAATTTGGAAAAGACTTTAGCCCCAACAACCTGGTTAAACAGGTCCGGGATCAGAGGAAGCGGATAAGGGTCACGAATTGTGATATTGTTCAGCTCCCTGAAATCCAGACAAGGTCTTAAAGAACCATCTTTTTTCTTAACAAAGAAAAAACCAGCGGCAACAGGTGACTTTGAGGGTCGTATGTGTCCCTTTCTCAGACTCTCAGAGATATAAGTACGCATAGCGATCCTCTCAGGTTGGGAAAGATTGTATAAACGAGATTTAGGCAGCTTGGCGTCTGGGATGAGATTAATAGGGCAATCGTACTCCCTGTGCGGGGGCAAATCCTGAACTCCACTCTCAGAGAAGACATCCGAAAATTCAGAGAGAAAAGATGGTACAGTCTTAGTAGCAACCTCAGAAACAGATGTCGTGAGGCAATTCTCTCTGCAAAAGTCACTCCAACCATTTATTTGCCTTGCTTGCCAATCAATGGTGGGGTTATGTTTAGTGAGCCAGGGTAGCCCCAACACTAGAGGAGTCGGCAAACCGCTAAGGACGAAACATGACACATCCTCAACATGAGCATCACTCACAATTAAACGGATATTGTGAACTATGCCCTTTAATGACTTCTGAGAAAGTGGAGCGGAATCGATAGAAAACACAGGAATATCCTTTCTCAAAGCGCACACCTGGAAACCATGAGTTATCGCAAAGTGATTATCAATGAGATTAACCGCTGCTCCACTATCCACAAAAATCTCACAAAAAATGTTCTTGCTCTCTAGCGCCACCCTAGCCGGCAGGACAAAACGGGAACTACAAGCAAACGGAAAATCTTCAATTTCCGCCTCAATCCTGCCAATAGTAACAGACGGAACATTTTTCAAAGATTTTTTCCTCTTTGTTTCTTTATTATACCCAGAGAACTGCCTGAATCTCCTAGAGGGACAAATATTTGCCAAATGATTAATACCTCCACAACAAAAACAAACCCTCTCATGCGGGCTGAATCTTCTATTGTCAGAAGCAATCAACCCCAGCTGCATGGACTCCTGCTCAGAAGGGGCTGACAGCGACTGAGACCCCTGCGCAGAGAATGGGACTGCTGCACAGTCCTGGGACCGAGTATGACAGGAAAGAGAGATCTCTCCTCTCTCTCTAAGACGCCTGTCAATACGAACGGCCTGAGACATAGCAGAGTCCAAAGAAATAGGCCTTTCATGAAAGGCAAATGCATCTTTCAATCCCTCTGAAAGACCATGGCAAAATTGACTTCGGAGCGCAGCATCATTCCAACCAGTATCAACTGCCCATCTCCGAAATTCTGAGCAGTATATTTCTGCGGATTGTTTACCCTGGCATAGGAGACGTAGTCTAGACTCCGCCAGAGCAATACGATCCGGATCATCATATATCTGACCCAGGGCTAAAAAGAATTCATCCACTGAACGGAGGGGCCGTGCCCCCTCCGGCAGCGAAAAGGCCCAGGACTGAGCGTTACCCCTGAGCAGCGATATAATGATCCCCACCCTCCGTTCCTCATCACCAGAAGAATGGGGAAGAAGGCGAAAATGGAGTTTGCAAGCCTCTCTAAAACGCACAAAATTCTCACTACCCCCGGAGAACGTATCCGGGAGCGAGATCTTAGGCTCAGAACAAGCTCCATGAACGCAAGCTGAACCGGTCACTTGAAGCTGAGACAAAGTCTTACGGAGGTCAGCTACCTCCAATGAAAGACCCTGGAAGCGTTCAGCCAAAAGTGAAACCGGATCCATGCTTAAGACGGTTTTGGCGGCTTATAATGTCACGGAATGTGTACAGGTAACAAGGCAAAGCAACATGTATAAACGACTCGCTGGATCCAAAAACTAAGGAACCAAGGGAGACCCCTGCAGAAGACCTGGCACTTTCCCTGGCTGCTCAGCCTATGCAAAGATCCTAATGGTGGAGGTTTGCATATCCACGAACCTTGACTATAAAGCCCTGAGCACCCTACTATAGTGAGGGGACACGACCACCGGCTCCCTACACAAGACACGGAGGGAGTCAGGGTCATCTGGGATCCAGCAAACAGATATTAACATATAAAAGTACACTTAGCTTTGAAGCAAACAGGAGGACAGATCAGCGTGCACACACACTCCAGGAAGAAATATAAGCCGCCCAGAAAAGCATTCTGGGGAGGCATTTAAAGGGAAGCAATTAAGACATGACAGCTGAGAGAGGCTGACGAGAGGAGGAGCTGAATACCACAACACAGAAATTCAAGGAGGAGGTTCTGAAAGGCCTCTGTCAGAGCTTCTCAGCTGTCTGGTTGTGACAGTGGCACCTTCAAGTGTGAATGCGCACCTATTTTATCTTGGGTGTAGCATTCCTCTGCACTTTTGCCCTTCCTATCCAATAGAGCGCCTTAATTAGGTGGTATATATGGCTGTGCTTGCTCCTCCTCCCATCGGTTGCTTGATGCACATGGAGGTGACTAGGAGCAGCACACCATATGTGCGGCATCTGCGCTCCTGAACATAGAAGCCCAACGGCTTAGGTAGGTTTAGCGTAGGACCCGTCTGACCTGAGACAACCTTGGCGTTCGGTAGGCGGGCTTAGATGTGTTTTGATCAAAATATATCGACTAAGTGTGTCAGATATTATCATATCAGAGTGAGGACTTTGTCCATATATAGTGCTTGCATCTACTTTACTAAGTGCATTATTATCTTATTTCTGTGGTTTATTTCAATAATATGGCCAGGGACATCCGCACATTTGTATTATATCGTGCAGGATGTTTTTATCTTAGTTTTTTATTGTTGCTCACCCAAAATAAGCTTTCCATGGCAAGTGTGGTGGATAAATAACAGGAAGAAAACAATGTGGATGGAATGTAGAAATATAATTTTCTATCCTGTTCAGACTGACAACTATGCCTTTCATTTAATTATTGGAAGGTGTCTTTCATCTGACTTCATCTCCCAGAAGAATGGTCCACTGATTTAGAAGCCAGAAGCAGCTTGACTGTTCCTCTGCTTCTTCCGTTCCTAAGCCAATTGCCGTTTCTCCCCTCACATGGCAAAATACCATATCTCTCGTTTTATTTCAACCTTCCTCTTCTATAAGGAGCAAGACATGTATTATGGACACAGAGCCAATGATTTGTCATTGCCAGCTTTCTACAGCACTGATCAGGACGGTTATGTTCCTGTCTTCTAAGCCATGGCTAGGAGACATAGAACAGTTAGTTTTTAGACAAAATTAATACAAGTAGCAGTGTTTGGGCATATTGTCATGAGAGAATACAATTGGTGGTGATTCATATCTGGAAGAAGCCACCTTGGGACATTAAACAAAGCCAACAAAAACAGATGGCTCGGAGCAATTCTCAACCTACTGTAGGTAGGGTGGAAGCTACGAGAAGGAGATGTATTTTTTGTTTTGTCATAATAATTATATAAAATAAGAACTATATTACATATATCTATTTTAATATAAATAGCTGGAAGGCTATCTCAAATATCTGTCAAGTAAACTTTGGCAGGTTACCCAATCATAGGTTCTTTATCACTTTTTGGTCTTCCTCCTTATCTGTATCAGCAATGCCTCTGGATATATAATACATTCGGAAATTCTTCACACCGTTTCACTTATTTCACATTTTGTTATGTTGTGGCCTTGTGCTAAAATAAAAGTTCAAATTATTTCCCATCATTCTGCACTCAAGACCCCATAATGACAAAGTGACAAACAGAATGTTAGAAATTTTTTGCTAATTTATTGGAAAGGAAAAATGAAAATCTTGCACTGACATAAGTATTTAGACCCTTTATTCAGGACTTAGTTAAAGCACCTTTGGCAGCGATTACAGCCTCAAGTCTTCTTGGGTATGATGCCCCAAAGTTTGCACACCTGGATTTGGGGATTTTCTGCCATTTTTTTCTACTGATCTCAACAAGCTCCAGCAGGTTGGATAGGGACAGTCAGTGGAGAGCCATTTTCAGGGATTTCCCTCACCTCTGACCAGTCTCCCTGTCCCAGAAGCTGAAAAGACACCCCCACAGCATGATGCTGCCACTACCATGATTCACTGTAGGGAATGTATTAGACAGTGCCTGGTTTTAGAACTGAGGGCAAAAAAAAAAATCCTGGTTTCATCAGACAACAGAATTTTGTTTCTCACAGTTAGAGAGTCCTTTAGGTGCTTTTTTTTTTTGCATATCTTCATGTGTCTTTTACTGGGAGTCTTCTTTGGGACATTCTGCCATTAAGCCAAGATTGATGGAGTGCTCCAGTGATCGCTGACCTTCTTGAAGTTTTTCCTATCTGCACACAGAATCTTTGGAACTCAAAGTGACCATTGGGTTCTTAGTTACCTTTCTTACCTAGGCCTTTTACTCTGATTACTTAGTTTAGTAGGGCAGCCAGCTCCAGAAAGAGTTCTGGTTGTTCCAAATTTCTTCAATTTATTTATGGATGGAGACCTTTGTAGTCTTGGGAACTTTCAGTGCTGCAGAATGTTTTTGTAACCTTCTCCAGATCTGTGCATCAGCACGATCCTGTCTCTGAGCTCTACAGGCAGTTCTTTCCTCTTCAAGGCATGTTTTTGCTCTAATATGCATTGTCAGCTACGAGACCTTATATAGACAGTGCTGTGTCTTTCTACATCATGTACAATCAACTGAATTTACCACAGATGGGCTCCAGTCAAGGTGTAGATACTTCTCCAAGATGATCAGGAGAAATGGTAGGCCCCATGAGCTAAATTTCAAGTGTCATAGCAAAGGGTCTAAATACTTCCGTGCATGCAAAATTTCAGTTTTTCCTTTTAAATAAATTTGCAAACAGTTCTAAAATCTGTTTTTACTTTCTCATCATGAGAGATTGAGTGCAGATTGATGGGGAAACTTAGATAAAAAAAAAAAAAAATTGCACAAGACTGCAGCATAACAAAATGTAAAAAAAAAAGTTAAAGGGTGTGAAGACTTTCTGAATGCACGTAGCTTCGCCGAGGAGTTTGGGTAGTGAACATGTGCACACATGATAGCAAAAATAATTTATTTTAAGTTAGGTACTAGAACCCCATATTTGTTTATGATGAAAACATTCTTCAAATATATATTTTCAGTACCCTTACACAGCGACATCCCCAGTGCTGGGATAACTGCATATGTCACAATAAATGGAAAAATGAAAAGATCAAGGGTGTCAAAAATGAAAGTTCACTAATTATGCCCATGACTGAGAATAAAGTTTTTTCAGCTGGAAATGCATAAGCATCTCTTTAGGATGTCCTTCTGTACATTGCACTTTTTAATGTAAACAAAGAAATTTAATTGGTTTTATTTCCCCTCTTTAGATAAATGCTGGATATACTTCTTTTAGATCTGAGCACAATACTGTGATGCAGTGCTAGCCACAGACATTTTATAGTAGACACAATGCATTACAAAATGTTAGTGAGTTTAATGACCTTGTCTATACATCTGCATTGACTAGTTAAGAGAGAGCCCTAAATTTCTGACCTTGTGGTACTCTGACATACAGTACTATCTGGACTCATTGTATGGCATAATTTGCTTATCTGATCAATAGTGATGGACGAACATCGCCCAGGACGATTCACGAACGCGAGTTCACGATTAAATGTTCACAAACCGCACGTTCGCGGCGGGCCCTATTCACTTTAATGGCAGGCGAACCTGAAAAACCTTCAGCTCATATTTGCAGCCAGCAAACACTTGCTAGAAGTACACAAATAGTCCACAACATGGACAGTGATATACCAGAGGGGGATCATTGGCAAAAATTCCCACAAAAAATATGTATTTTAATCCAGGTCCATTTTTATGCGTCTTAAAGGGAAACCTTAAAGAATGTGCCCTGCTGGAGCCTAGAAGAATGTTATTTCCTATCGGTTCGATGTATACAAATGTACAGCACTCCACGTTTTTGTATCCTGCAGAGTCCATTAAAAAAATGCATATGTTAACGTAATTTTTTTTTCTACCATGGAACTGTATGGTGAACAGACGCCACTATACGGCATCAGTCTGAGGCATCTGTTAACGCATACATTTCTGGTATACATTAAATAGATGGCAAAAATAGGATGTGAACCCAGCCCTAGTGTCAGAATAAGCACCAGTACACAGCGGAGCAGCATGGCGGAGAGGGGAGGCCGCCATGTACTGACAGAGCGCTAACTGGTCCTAGTGGTCAGAGATGAGGTCTGTGTTTCCCAAGGATCATTTTCTACTGGGAAATACAGGACACAGTATAATACACTAGAATCTATATAATATAAAGATATTACCCTACCCCCGAATAATAATACAATTAGGTGGTCATTTATTATAGAGAAATACGTCTATGTTAGGTGCATTTCTGACACAGATTGTGGCGCAAAGGTCCTTAGCACTGCAAACTGCATATTTTTCCCGCTCATGCCAAGTCTAAAAAAGGATGGCGTGGGCAGGGAAAGGGATACAGTTATGGCCATCCAGTTATTGGCTACCACCCCCAAACATTGACCTGATAAAAGGATATAAGAGTGCACAGTCCGGGGTGAGGGGTACAGTACAGGGTGGGGGGCACAGTCACATGACCCTGTGACAATGGAAGGTCCTTATGGTGAATGCGGGTCATACGCCACCATAATGAGAGGCAGAGTGACATAGGGGTGTGCTTATGTGGCTAGAGACAAAAATGGAACTGTCGGCCAGTACAGGCCCCAAAAATTAGGCAATAGGCATTCACCTGACAGCAAAGAACTTTGGATTCTGTGGATGGAGTTACATTAGGCGGTCACAGGATAAATATGTAACTGTCGGCCAGTACAGGCCCCAAAAATGAGGCATTCACCTGACATAAAAGGCCTTTTATGCCGCTGTATATACATAAAGCAAGGACCATTCTTTGTTCTGTGATGACCAATTACATCTGGTTATCACAGGTGTTGAATTCCTCCGAGATACATTCCTCATTAATTTTAAAAAATGTGAGGTAGTCCACACTGTTGTGAGCTAGGCATGTGCGCTTATTGGTCATGATCCCCCCTGTTGCGCTGAACGTCCTTTCAGACAGGACACTTGACGAGGGGCAAGCCAAGAGTTCCATGGCAAATTGTGCCAACTCTGGCAGCAGGTCAAGCCTGCACCCACAGTAGTCAAGGGGTTCCTCACTTCTCAGAGCGTCCACATCGGACAGTTAATCCGATTTAGTCGGACACCTGTCAGTCTAGGCGTTCCCTGAGGCTGGATCCAGAGGGCGGCTGTCGATGGGTTGGCTGCAAGAATGATCTCATATCCGAAGTGACCAACACATCTTCAAACCGCCCTCTTTTTGAAGGCGCGGTATGATTGGTACCCGCACCTGTTTTGCTCTCGCTGGAAATTTCTCTGCCAGTGCCCGCAACCGCATAATGCAGCATCTCTCACAGCAAGGCCTGGAAATGCTGCATTCTGACAACCCACTGTGATGCTGGTAACATGTCCGCCATTTTGTGTTTGTACCGGGGGTCTAGGTACAGTACAGGTCCTTGCCCTTTATGCTTTTTATACGGGGGTCCATCTAAAAACACTGGAGCATGAAGGCCCCTATTTGTACTAAATTGGAAGCAGTGGAGCGGCCTGGCTCCTGCTCCTTCTCCCAGGAAATTGTTGTCCTCGGTCTCCTCCCCCCAGCCACGGACAACACCAGGGATCCCCGAAAAGTGTTAAGGCTGCTCTTCTTGCTCCTCCTCCTCCTCCCAGCCACCATCCTCCTCTGACTTCTCTTCAGACTGCTGCTGACTTGTCCCTGGGAATTCATTCAGCCTTGCGACTTCCGCATCTTCCAGCTCCTGCTCCTCGATGGCCTGATCAATGACACAATGCAATGCATGCTCCAGAAAGAAGGCGTAAGGTACAATGTCACTGATGGCGCCCTGGCTACGACTGATCAGTTTGGTGATCACATGAAATAGCCACAGAAGTCTGTATGCATCGTGCATAAGCAGCCACTGGGGCGGTGAAAAGAAACCAAGCTCCCAAAGAACCTGTCCTGCCACAGAGTTCGCACAGGTAGTCACTAATGCCATGTTTCTGCTGGAGCAGTCTATCAAGAGTATACAAGGTGGGGTTCCAGCTCGTCGGACGGGCAAGTGGTGTCACCGCTGAACGTCAGCAAGGCGAGCCATGGCCGTGTAAGACCTTCTAAAATGGCCAGAGATTTTCCTGGCCTACCACAAGACGTCCTGGACCCCGGTGGGTATTTGGCAACGAATCACTGCACGACTAAGTTCAAGACGTGTGCCATGTATGGCACGTGTGTCATTTTGCCCTGTTTCAGCACGCATGTCGAATAGGTTCTGGGGAGCTTGGGGGTGCAGCGGAAGAGGTGGTAGCAGTGGAAAAGAAGGAGTCAGGCGAGGAGGAGACAGAGGATGGAGTAGGAGGAAGAGAAGAAGAGTCCGGTCTGCATGCAATCCGTGGCGGTAACACCAAATCCACACGGGTGCCACGGGTTACATGCTTGATGGCCGTCAGAAGGTTCACCCAGTGGGCAGTGAAAGATATGTACCTTCCCTTCCCGTGTTTGCTAGACCACGTGTCTGTGGTCAGATGTATCTTGGCACCGACACTGTGTGCCAGAGATATATTAACTTTCCGCTAAACGTGGGCAAATAGTTCAGGGATGCCCTTCCAGGAGAAATATTTCCTTCTGGGGACCTTCCATTGCGGTGTGCAAATGGCCACAAATTTTCTAAAGGCCTCCGAGTCCACCAATTTATATGACAGTAGTTGGAGAGCTAGCAGTTCCGACAAGCCAGCGGTCGGCCGTTGGGCAAGAGGATTATCCGGCACCATCTATTTTTTTTATGCTCGAACATTTGGGCCATGGAAGCTTACCTTGTGCCAGATGAACGCGATAAAGGAACGTTGGAAGGTGGAGTGGAGGACAAATGGGAGGAGAGAGGAGAAGGAGAAGAGGCACGATGTGGCACTCCGGGAGTGTGGCTTTGTGGGTTCTGACGGCGTTGCTCCCACTGGGTTCGGTGATAGGAGGCCAGGTGCCTTCTTTAGGCGGTCATCCCTAGGTGAGTGTTGGGCTTAAAGCGACATGCGTTGACAGCACAGGTTGCAGATGGCAACACTATTGTCAGCAGCTGACATGTTAAAAAAGCCCACACTGCGGAGCGATGTGCCAGCGTCCTGGGAGCACCAGATGTGACCGTGCATGGTGGATGGCTCGCTCCCGATACATTTGCAGTTTGCTTTTTGCCTCCTGTGCACTGCGAGTTCTGCCTGCTTTTCCTCCCTATCTGCTGCTCTGTCTCTCCTTATGAACTCCCCTCCTCTTCCTCTGTTGTGGGCACCCACGTGACATCCATCGTCACGTCATCATCGTCACCTTCACCACCACTGACATTAGAGATCTCAGAGCTGGCAGCAACAGCGGGGACCACCCTCTGTGTACTGTTGTCAGACCGCTGGGTGGTGGCCGTTGCTACCTCCTCTTCCTCATCCGATGCCAAGAATGGCTGCGCATCGGTAAGGTCTGGGAATTGATGGGAAAATAATTCCTCTGACTCGAGTGGAGGGGCTATGGTAGTGGTGGTGTCTTTGGGGGTGCACACAACAGAAAGTGAGGAGGGTGCAGATACAGAGGATGAGCAGGGTGCAGAGGAGGAAGGCTGAGTGAGCCACTCAACCAACTCTGGTGCATTCTTTGACATAATCGCACGCACCTTCTCCAACTTCCCACTTAGGCTCCGGCCTGGGGCACCTGCCCAACCCCTACCACTCCTGCGGAACGGCCTGCCTCTTTCTCTGCTTTCTCTGCTTTCCCTGTGCCAAAGTCCCTAGAAAAGAGCAGTATTTAGTTGAAGCAGGTATATTACCCTCAAGCAGTAATTTTGTGGACGCTGGTATATGGAAAACCTTTATCACTATTTTGTGGCAGCTGATATATGGCAGGCCTCAATCAGTTGTTAGTTGAAGCTGTCATATCACCCTCAAGCAGTAATTTTGTGGACGCAGGTATATGGAAAACCTCTATCACTATTTTATGGAACCTGATATATGGCAGGCATCAATCAGTTGTTAGTTGAAACAGGTATATCACCCTCAAGAAGTAATTTTGTGGACGCAGGTATATGGAAAACTTATATTACTATTTTGTGGAAGCTGATATATGGAAGGCCTCAATCAGTTGTTAGTTGAAGCTAGTATATCACCCTCAAGCTGTAATTTTGTGGATGCAGGTATATGGATAATCTCTATCACTATTTTGTGGAAGCTGATATATGGCAGGCCTCAATCAGTTGTTAGTTAAAGCTGGCATAACACCCTCAAGCAGTAATTTTGTGGACGCAGTTATATGGAAAACCTGTATCACTATTTTGTGGAAGCTGATATATCGCAGCACTCAATCAGTATTTTTTGGAAGCATACAAATGCACTATGATATACTTTCTATGTTAGATAGTAAATTATAAGTATATCACACCCCTCTGTGTATCACACCTATTGATAGCACAAAGTTACCAGTCCTTAAAAAGATTTTTGTGGCCCTATAAGCTAGCGTTTGGTGTCCCTAAGTTCCTAACAGCCTGTCTCTGCTCCAAAACGCGACGTCTTCCTACAATGGCAAAACACATAATGTAAAATGGCGGCCAGATCAGGCTCTGTAATAGGGTTGGGGGTGTGTCCATGTGCTGAAAGGTCTCAATTGGCTGTCCTGTCCCACCTGATGGATGTGTCATGGTTCAGAGGTCGGCGCGCGTGGACATCGCCATATGTTCGCATGTTCAGCTGATCGCGAACGCGCAAAGTTCGCCGCAAACCGACCGCCGGGCGAACCGCAAGGCCATCACTACTGATCAATACTTTTTAAACTTGTCCTTTGAATGTATAGAAAATCTGTTACAGTCTATATCCAGGTGTATAGACTGTAACACCTGTACAAAGTATATTAATAAATTGGCAAAATGTATTGCAAATAGTTACTAACTGTGTGGAAGAACTAAATCTAAAAATCACTTTCAATTAAATTTTGTCTTATTTTTGCCTAAATTTATTATTTAAAAAGGGTTTTCTGGGAGTACAATATTAATGTTACAGCCTCTGTTGTGTTCGCCGTGAAATGGTTGCCGAGCATGCTGTTGCCAGCGGCAACGTGTTGATGTTGCAGCATGTTGGTTCATCCTCCTTTCTCCTCGAGCCTTCCCTGTCTGGTGCTGGAGGGGTTAATTATCTGTCTGGTGGGGATCTAGGTGTGTCCTGGGTGTGGCCTCTTGGCTCTTCATGTTGTGGAGTTTAGAGTCTGAGGTCAGTTGCCATTCAGCCTTTGTGTGAGCTGGAGTGCTGCTCCTATCCTGCAGATACCATGTGTTCAGTGGGAGGGCCTCCTTGCTAGGCATACTGTCACAGTGGGGAGTGTGGGTAACTCCCCACCATACAATTAGGTGGGTATATGGGAATATAACTAGGCCTGGATGCTGGGATCATGGAGCAGGAAACCTCCTAAAGCCGCCCTAATCCTGGCCCTGACTCCTAACAGTATAAGCAGACCCAGATAGTAGGTGGGCTCATACAAAGGAACCTAGGACCCTGAGTCGCCCTGAAGATCCTTAAAATAAGGTTATGAGACGCGGGTGAACAGGAGTCTCCACCAGCTTAGCTGCAAGGAAAGGGACAGCCAGTGAACAGCCACGGGATCAGCAAGTAAGAGCCCAGAAGCAACACGTACCTACCTGCCACTGCCACAATGACGACCGGACTGCCATACAGACAGGAAGCATGGCGGACCCCGACAGAGCTGCTCACCTAGTGATTCTCCCGCCAGGGAACCCGGACACCCCTTCCAGAGGTACAACAGACAGGGGAAATGTCTAGCAACCATGCTGGATTACAACACCAAACATACCGGACATGGAACACCACACTAGACATTACAACACCAACCATACAAACCACACCACACATATAAGAGGGGAAGAGAAGGGAAAGTAAAGACATAGGGAACATAGGGGAGACATCATGGTGACATTGGTGTCTAGCAAGAAGGCCCTCCCACTCGACAGATGGTATCTCCAGGATAGGAGCAGCACTCCAGCTCACACAAAGGCTGAACGGCAACTGAACTCAGACTCTAAACACCACAATATGAAGAGCCAAGAGGCCACACCCAGGACACACCTAGATCCCCACCAGACAATTAGCCCCTCCAGCACCAGACAGGGAAGGCCCCAGGAGAAAGGAGGAGGAACCGACATGCTGCAGCAACAACACGTTGCCGCTGGCAACAGCATGCTCGGCAACCATGTCACGGCGAACACAACAGAGGCTGTAACATTAATATTGTACTCCCAGAAAACCCTTTAAAATAATACATTTAGTTTAAAATAAGACAAAATGTAATCGAAAGTGATTTTTAGATTTAGTTCTTCCACACAGTTGGTAACTATTGGCAATGCATTTTGCCAATTTATTAATATACTTTGTACGCCTGGATATATTTTTCCCCCAAAAATTTTTTTCAATGTGCATTTCTGATTTGCAGTGAGGAACTTTCTTTGGTGCCCTAAGTGAAATCTTGGACTAAAGTTCATGCTTAATTTATGAGGCTTATCATCAGGATACAAATGAATTTTGGGAAGTTAATCCTTTATGCTGCACACCCTGTTGGAGGACTAAACAGCCAAAAGATACATTCCTTGGCCTTGTAATTTATGGATTATTTTGATTTACTTGTGTCTCTGATTGATTTTCCATAAAGATGATCTAGAAGCAGGAGTAACAAACAGCTTCGTGTTCATCCTCTGAGACACTTCCATAATCACATTCCAGACAGTGCACTTTGCAACAAAGAACTCATAAAACATACACTAGCAAAAAATGTTTATATTTTTTTTGTAGTCAAGGGATCCTCCATGATTTGCATCATATGCCTTGTTTAAGAAATGGTGATTAATACATCTTTAAGGTTGGAGGAAAGATCTAGTATATATGAAGGGCTTCTATGACAAGCATGGGTTCGTTGAGGTTTTCTTAGGCTTAGATGTTGACACCCCCAATCTGTAGACACCCAACGCTCTCTACAGAACCTTTGGCATGCAATGGGGTTCTTGTTAAATGTTTCTGCAAATTCTTGGGCTTAGGGGTGCAGATTTAATATTTGGCTCTAACAGCAGTAAGGTCTTTCCGCATCAAAATAAAAACAACATTGCATAATACCAAGCTTACTAACTCCAGCTCATGTCCTTGTAGATTCTGGACCTTCTGATGTTCCTTCTCTCTGGAGCACTTTTGATGATAAAGTTGCTCCATTGTGCAGTACACCAAAGCTGGGGGTACATGTGATTGTTATGAAATGTTATATTAAAGGGGTAAGCCAACACTAACAAATGCTCTCCCATCTGCCAGGCCCTTCACACTGATTCTACTTACCTGGATGCCCACTCTCTGCGCTGCTCCTGGTCTCCGCACCACCACAGCTGCTTCTCCCCATGCGTGGATGAAAACATCTGGTGGGGGGGGGGGCAGCCAATGGCAGGCGGTGACGAGATTCGCTAGTATCGAAAGGGACACTATAGAGGCTCGTCCCCGTCACCACCTGCCATTTGCTGCCACCCCCCCCCCCCCCCGGCACTGGATGTTTTCATCTCCGCGCACAGGGAGTAGCAGCTGCGGCGGTGCGAGGGCCAGGAGCACCACAGGGAGTGCGGAGCCAGGTAAGTAGAATCAGTGTGAGGGGTCCAGCATATGGGGGAGCATTTGGTAGTGTTGGATAACCCCTTTAATGTTATGCCATGTATGCATACCAGCATGTAGAGGTATGGTTGTCAGTTAACCACCTTGTTCCTCCTCTCTTGAGCTGGTCCTGTTTCTGCTAGCAGGGAGAGTTCTAGCTAGGATTGTAAAGAGGAAGGAAGCACGTCTAATTGCACTGACTCCAAGGGTCTAACGGACCATCAAGTGACCCTTGTTCCTGTGAGGCTACTACTGCAGAGAGACTGCAAGAGCAACTAGCTTTCCCAATGGCTACAGTGTTTTTTAGACCGCAGAGTTACCAGCAAGTCACAGATTTTGCTGCAGGTGAGGGAATACAGTTTGGACACCTATCATAGGCCAGAAGAGCTCCGGGCTCGCATTATGCAGCACCTATAACCAAAAGTACCAGCTTATAGCTGTTAGCCAGACGTGCAAGGGAGAGTCATTGGCAAGATAGCTAATCTGACTTTTTTATACTTTTACTTCTGGCCTTATTCTTCAAACCACCTTTCCACTGCACTGACCCAAAGGAAGCAATGGTCTAAGGGAGTACAACATCTCATCAGGGTCACTACTACTCCCATCCTCTGTACCAGCTCCCCAGGGGCTCCCTGCACTTGGCTGTAGAAGTTTTAGAAATGAATGTTTAGTGGGCTTGGGTCTATCTCTGAGGAGCTTGCTCATGTAGATGTAACGGGCAGTGGGTGTGGGCCCACTGTGCTAACTAACCACTTTGACTTTGGGCTAAACCTAAGGACGTTGTCTTTGTGGTTTCATGTTTTTCAGCCTTTAGTCCCTGTACAGGGATCTGGACTTAGCCACAGGGACCAACCAGGCCGCTACTTCCTGGAGTAGTCCTGGTTTAGTTAGCTGCTAACCCACTAGGGTCAGAGACACCGGTGAAAATAACAAAGGAATCAGGCTAAAGACGTAGTCTGAATACAGTCCAAGATCTGGGTAAGCTGAGTATGTGTTGTAAGGAACTGTACTCACTTGACCAGTATACAGAGGCAGGGACACCACAAAGTTCATCAAAGTGTTCTTTATTTAGAATTGTCCAAATACCTACAGCCGATAAATCCGGATCACAGCCGGGTCCAACAAACACAGCACATACTGACAGTGTTACCTCACACTGTATACCTTCTTCCCCAGACTGAGACACACCTAAGTCCAGCAGCAGGATTAAATAGAATTCCTGAACATGAGCATGCCCCAAGTCCCTGACTGGAGCATGGAGAACAGGCACCCACCCAGCACATTGCCTGTTCCCCGAAAAAGGCCGACCCGGACTAGCTAGAAACCAGCTATGCTATCTATCATGGTGTCCACCAACTACCTTAGTGGACACCTAATCTAGGGGCTTCCTGCAGCATTCTGGGTGACACATATCTCCCATCATAAATGACTCCTGTCACTGCCTCACAGGGTGCATTACAGATAGCAATTCCAAGTTCAGGGCAGCCAGTAAGGAGCATAATTGATAGTCAGGCAAGGTACAGTACATGGGTAGTCAGATGAGAGAACAAACCTTTGAGGTTACTAGACACTAGACATGCTCAAAGCTCATACCAGGAAGTGAATACAGAGCTCAGCTAAATAGGAAGGTTGATTATATCCTTAATCAAAAGCTGGGCTGGGAGTACTAGAAGAAGATTAACTCTCACCGTGCTGAAAGGAAGTTCATTCAGAGCTAGTCTCAATACACACAGGGAAGGTACAGCAACATCTGTGCCTGCCTGGGACAGCAAGACAGCAGTGGGCAAGGATCTTCATTGTTCCTCAAGGAGAACTATACTGACTAACTATCTTTACAGGGGAAGAGCCAGGTCCATCTCATGGCAACCTACCAGGCGTTAAGCCTAAATTGTCCATGCAAGTCCATGCCATTAAGTATACAAATAGAACAAATCACATAGAAGCCAGAGAACTGCCGTATATATGATAGTAAAGGACCCCCTAAAGCTTGTTTTAGGAATAGGCTATCAATGTTTCAAGCTAGCCATACACGGCATAACATTGGCCCAACCTGCCGA
The DNA here is from genome assembly GCF_014858855.1 of Bufo gargarizans. Classification (NCBI taxonomy): domain Eukaryota; kingdom Metazoa; phylum Chordata; class Amphibia; order Anura; family Bufonidae; genus Bufo; species Bufo gargarizans. The sequence continues at coordinate 40,126,395 of NC_058082.1, read as the reverse complement.
TTTCACCAGATTAGCTGACCATGTAATGTTCATGGGGTCCTTCCAACTTTCCACTGACGACAACTATCAGGGGAAAGAAGAGCTGTTGGATTTCAACCTGTCTGATCCCTTTGTTCTCAGGGAATATAAGCTGCCACTTTTCCCACTAGATGTGTCTAGCAGTTACTTATTCCACTCTGCCCATAGAGAATGCGTGCATGCCAAGCCAAACACACTTGGCATGCACGCCATATTTTATACTACATAGTAATTGATAAAATTGCCATTTCAATTTATAGCAGAAAATATGTGTATTTTAATTAACACTGGTTAGTCTGGAATGAGTTTTGACAGCTACGGTATAATTTTTGATTAGAGGGTAGTTGATGTAATGTGTTAAACAATACATTAGTTGTTTGTTACTGCACTGCTTTAATTAACGGGGCATGATGTTAATATAAAATGACAGTTGCCTAACAAATAAAGGAAGGGGTTTGACATAAAAGTATATAAAGCACCTAATTCAGATTGATTACAAGCTAGGTTTCTTAAAAGCACATCCGTGATTTTTAGGTATTTGCTACTTTTCTGAAAGCAGCAGAGTATTAGAGTAAAGTTACATTAATGCACCTAATAGGATTCAGATGCTAGACTAATGATAAATTCTATGTATGGACCACTATATCATGTTATGCCTTTGTATCACAGTGCATTATGAATGTAATATTATGGTTTTTATTTTTTTGTAATTATTGGAACTCTTTTTCATTGCCCATTAGAATCCCAATGAAGACACATAATTGGAAGATGCAGCATCGTATGAGTTGGTAAAGGAGTTGTTTCCTCAAATTTAAACCAGATTTAGTGTAAGTCGATCCAAAAATAAGCTAGGGGAAGCTGATTCTGTAGTGTTACAGGTTGGCCATTGAAATTATGGTCTTTCTATGAGCACATTGGAGACCTCAAATATGCTAGCTTCTTCGAATATTGTTTACAAACAAATTTAAAGTGGTTGTGTCACAAAACATATTCTAAGTTTTTTCAAACCAGTACCTGAATCTGGAAACTTTTGTAATTGCATGTAATTACAAATGTAGTATAGCCACTAAGCTATTCAATAAAATGTATCTGTATAGCGCCACCTGCTGTTTGTTCTTTTACTTATTTTTTTGTTTTTTTTTGCCGAGCTGGTCGAACATGCTCAGTTTAAATCTTCAACTGTCACCGGCCATATGCTCTGTTAGAAACTGTGTCAGATACAGGGAATGAGCTGCAGCAGAAAGGACATGCCTCCCTAAGATACCAAGCTGAAGATAATCTAGCAGAAGAATAAGAGCAAGGAATTGGGAGATCTCTGTCCGGTTTTAGCTTTGTTAGAAAGAGATAGTCATGTACTATATTATGTCTGATTTTCATTTTTACATCAATCATGGCATAAACCCTTTAATGATAGAAATGTGGCAGATGTTATGGGCACAAACACCGTGAAAAGTCAAATCTAGCTCTGCTACATCTGCATCTTACGTGACAAGCTGAAAAATAGTAATAACGTGAGGAGTCTCATTGCTGTGATGTTCAAGGTTTTCTACAATTTAGCAATTTTATAGTATTTAAATATATAATATGAGTTTCAAGAGAGTTCTAAAAATTCAAGCCAAAAGTAGTCTGATTTTACAAGGCACGTCCAATCATTTTATATGCTTTAAACCGCTTACTTCCTTTAAGCACATGGAAAAAAAGCACAAAAAATGAATTTGCACTAGTTAATTAAGCTTGAACTGGTGTGTTCCCAGCTGGCATTACGGTGACTGTGAGTCAACATTAGTCGAATGACCTCATCATCAGGGTTTTGTGCTTCTTCTGCTCAGGCTTACAGTAAAGTAGGATTCACACAGCTGGGAGTTGTTTCTGTTTGCTTTCTATTTGCTAAAATAGTATACAGAGACGTTACAATGAAGCACATTAAACAAGACAACCCCCTATTATATTAATTGTAAAACATACTAATTAGAGATGAGTGAATCAATTCTAAACTAAAAAAACTCATTATGAATTTCCCATAAAAACTGTATTCTAGCAAGCTTTTATGATTCGTTTTGGACAAATCGCTCCAAATGGCAGCCTCCATTTTACAGCTCAGAAGAAAGAGAGAGGAAGGAGTCTGTTATCAAAAAGGGATATTTTTTGGACTGTTTTTCAATTAAAAAATAGCAAAATAAGACCGTCCCCTGTTATTTAGGAATTCCATTATGACGAAATTTTAGGTCCTAATACATGTCTATGGGCACATATAGCAGTTCCATTTTGTTCCATTATACATAATGGAAAAAATAGTTCTGTCAACTGGAACCTATAATGGAATTCCATAATTCCAGTGTGAAACTGCCCTGAGACTGTTTGTTACCACCTCCTCCCATCCGTTTACCCATAGATATATATGTCACTGTCACTCTGATATTACTAATACTGTAAAAGGGGTTGGATACAGTCCTAGGAGACCTAAAAATATCATACACAAATTATTAGGGCCCTTGGGGCACTTTCGATTCGGGCTGAATTTATTCAGACCCAAATCGAATCTGAAGACTGATTCATGTAAATCAGGGCCAAGATGAATTTGAAGAAATTCACACATTGCTAATACTAATACTAATCTTAAATATGCCCCTTAACTAAGTGGCTCAGTTGACTGGTTGCCGAAAAAGGCATACTTTCTTTTGTCACTGCAATTTAGGACAAGTCCCAAACTATGGGACTTCACCTGGTTGCCTGTGGGATTCAAATTAAGAATCAAACAGCAAGACACCATGCTAATTAAAGGATTCTCTGCCTGGTAACTCCCATAGAGCCAATTTTATTAGTTGTACATTGAGAATCTAGCCACCACCCCTTTAACCATCATTTTTATTATGACCAATCAGAATCATTTAATAAAGTAACCAATCAGAAATAAAGAGACAGAATACAGAAATAAATTCAGACACCTACATGCTAAAATATAAAATCTAAATATATATGTTCTGAAATATTGCTGTCTCAAGCAGGTTCTTCCTATTTGCAAAATTCAAGCTTGATTTATTGTTCCTATAAATGATAGTTTCATAATTGGTTAATGAAAAACAACAAACTCTTTACTTCAAAAGTACCAATACAAAATGGGGAAGGAGACAAAATGGATGTCTCTTGAAGTACAACTGTGTTCAACTCAAACCATTTTCTCTCACACTTTTCATTTCAATAAGCATTGTGTCTCTACTCAAAGGACTGTCCTCTTTATTGGTAATGTAAACTAATATATATTAATGATTATTATATGTTACTCTCTACTACGCTGTATCTAAAGTTCTGTCTGCTTGCATGGCCAGCCTTCTGACCTGTCTAGACATTGCTCATGTCTAGGGATGAGCGAACTCGAACTGTATAGTTCGGGTTCGTACCGAATTTTGGGGTGTCCGTGACACGGACCCGAACCCGGACATTTTCGTAAAAGTCCGGGTTCGGGTTCGGTGTTCGTCGCTTTCTTGGCGCTTTTGTGACACTTTCTTGGCGCTTTTTGAAAGGCTGCAAAGCAGCCAATCAACAAGCGTCATACTACTTGCCCCAAGAGGCCATCACAGCCATGCCTACTATTGGCATGGCTGTGATTGGCCAGAGCACCATGTGACCCAGCCTCTATTTAAGCTGGAGTCACATAGCGCCGCCCGTCACTCTGCTCTGATTAGCGTAGGGAGAGGTTGCGGCCTGCGACAGTAGGGCGAGATTAGGCAGATTAACTCCTCCAAAGGACTTGATTATTGATCGATCTGCAGCTGTGGGTCATTGAGCTGCTGATACTCAATTGCTCACTGTTTTTAGGCTGCCCAGACCGTTTGTCAGTCACATTTTTCTGGGGTGATCGGCGGCCATTTTGTGTCTTGTGGTGCGCCAGCACAAGCTGCGACCAAGTGCATTTAACCCTCAATGGTGTGGTTGTTTTTTGGCTAAAGCCTACATCAGGGTGAAGCTGTCACACCAAGTGCATTTAACCAGCAATAGTCTGTTTATTTTTTGGCCATATACTACATCAGGGGCAAGCTGCGCCTGTCACCAAGTGCATTTAACCCTCAATGGTGTGGTTGGTTTTTGGCTAAAGCCTACATCAGGGTGAAGCTGTCACACCAAGTGCATTTAACCAGCAATAGTCTGTTTATTTTTTGGCCATATACTACATCAGGGGCAAGCTGCGCCCGTCAACAAGTGCATTTAACCCTCAGTAGTGTGGTTGGTCAAGCTATCACACCAAGTGCATTTAACCAGCAATAGTCTGTTCATTTTTTGGCCATATACTAAATCAGGGGCAAGCTGCGCCCGTCACCAAGTGCATTTAACCAGCAATAGTCTGTTCATTTTTTGGCCATATACTACATCAGGGGCAAGCTGCGCCCGTCACCAAGTGCATTTAACCCTCAGTAGTGTGGTTGGTCAAGCTGTGACACCAAGTGCATTTAACCAGCAATAGTCTGTTCATTTTTTGGCCATATACTACATCAGGGGCAAGCTGCGCCCGTCACCAAGTGCATTTAACCCTCAGTAGTGTGGTTGGTCAAGCTATCACACCAAGTGCATTTAACGAGCAATAGTCTGTTCATTTTTTGGCCATATACTAAATCAGGGGCAAGCTGCGCCCGTCACCAAGTGCATTTAACCAGCAATAGTCTGTTCATTTTTTGGCCATATACTACATCAGGGGCAAGCTGCGCCCGTCACCAAGTGCATTTAACCCTCAGTAGTGTGGTTGGTCAAGCTATCACACCAAGTGCATTTAACCAGCAATAGTCTGTTCATTTTTTGGCCATATACTAAATCAGGGGCAAGCTGCGCCCGTCACCAAGTGCATTTAACCAGCAATAGTCTGTTCATTTTTTGGCCATATACTACATCAGGGGCAAGCTGCGCCTGTCACCAAGTCCATTTAACCCTCAGTAGTGTGGTTGGTCAAGCTATCACACCAAGTGCATTTAACCAGCAATAGTCTGTTCATTTTTTGGCCATATACTAAATCAGGGGCAAGCTGCGCCTGTCACCAAGTGCATTTAACCAGCAATAGTCTGTTCATTTTTTGGCCATATACTACATCAGGGGCAAGCTGCGCCCGTCACCAAGTGCATTTAACCCTCAGTAGTGTGGTTGGTCAAGCTGTGACACCAAGTGCATTTAACCAGCAATAGTCTGTTCATTTTTTGGCCATATACTACATCAGGGGCAAGCTGCGCCCGTCACCAAGTGCATTTAACCCTCAGTAGTGTGGTTGGTCAAGCTATCACACCAAGTGCATTTAACCAGCAATAGTCTGTTCATTTTTTGGCCATATACTACATCAGGGGCAAGCTGCGCCCGTCACCAAGTCCATTTAACCAGCAATAGTCTGTTCATTTTTTGGCCATATACTACATCAGGGGCAAGCTGCGCCCGTCACCAAGTGCATTTAACCCTCAGTAGTGTGGTTGGTCAAGCTGTGACACCAAGTGCATTTAACCAGCAATAGTCTGTTCATTTTTTGGCCATATACTACATCAGGGGCAAGCTGCGCCCGTCACCAAGTGCATTTAACCCTCAGTAGTGTGGTTGGTCAAGCTATCACACCAAGTGCATTTAACCAGCAATAGTCTGTTCATTTTTTGGCCATATACTACATCAGGGGCAAGCTGCGCCCGTCACCAAGTGCATTTAACCAGCAATAGTGTGGTTATTTTTTGGCCATATCCCAGTCTAATTCTGTCACTAAATCTATACCGGTATCTGTGAAGAAGTGAGGAACCGCACTCTCGAATGTTGATACCGGTGCCAATCAAGGGCTTATTAGGCCGTATCCAGGTAATTAAATATTGAGGCACTCAGTCTGGAACTTATGCAAATAAAGTAATTTATTCTTTCATTTTTTCTATGCCATCCATAGGCCCGTTATATGTTAAAGGGTAACAGATTAATTTCTGACCAGACGTTTCGGTCATGGTAGACCTTCCTCAGTGGTCATGTTATCTGGAACATTATCAAATACATATATATATATATAAGGTACTTTTACACGGATGGCAGAGTATGAAATTACATAGATATAAACAAAATAAATAATAGGACAATGAACAATATACAAGTAATATGCGATATTTGATAGCACTCTAGCAGCAGAGTAAATAGGGGTCCAGAGATTACATATATATATAAAAAAATTATATACACATGTATAAATTCATATTCACAAACATGAATGTATGCAAGGAAAACATGATTCTATGTCAACGTAAAAAATGGCAAAATTATACTTATTGTCAACACATGATATCTACATAGAATATGGAAAATTACATAAATGAATTAATAGACATGATTGTATAGGTAAATGCAAGGAAAAACATGATTCTATTGGGATTCCCTGAAAATATAGTTTAGAATGTGGTTGCGTCGTCTATGTCCACCACACTTGGTATTAGCATAGAATGTGGCAATGTTTGCGGAGGTTTACTAGTTAAAATTGTATATATCGGACTCCATGATTGTTTGTGTGGTTGGCATAGACGATTAACCACACGCTAACGACATTTAAAGCTGATAGGAGAGGAGCAGAGAGGTTACTACATAAATCGGTTGTCATATGGATATAAAGGAATACTGAAGACAATAGCTAAAGACTCATATGGTATAATCTGCATATAGGAGTTGGCAGGCCTGGAGATATCCCATGATATTACTATGGCCGCATAGCTGATCAACATAGTCAGGAGAAATGACATCATTATGGCAACCTGTGAGAGAAGGAGTAGAGGTGGTTAGTTACCTGTGTGTGAAGAGTATGGGTTTGCCTGGGCGCTGGATGCAAAGATGTGTAGGTTCTGGGACGCTATTTAAGTACCATGCTGGCCGGTGTGAGGGGTCACATGACGGGAAATTGTGCGCTGTGCGGAACGCACGTTTGCGTTTCACAGGGCGGAAGTACTGGATAATGTACTGGAACTTGGTGATTCCGGTACCCTGGCCGGAAGTGGTGCATGTTGTGTGGAGCGCACGCATGCGTTCCACCGCACGGAGGTGCTGGCTGATGCAGTGGGGGATGGCAATTCCGGTCATGTGACCGGAAGTGGTGTGATCTAGTGGTGTTCATGCGTTCCATGTGATGTCATGTGAGTGGAGTCAGTGTAATTAATGCGTTCCACAGTGGATAAAACAGAGTCTACAGGTCCTTCTAAAAAAATTAGCATATTGTGATAAAGTTCATTATTTTCTGTAATGTACTGATAAACATTAGACTTTCATATATTTTAGATTCATTACACACCAACTGAAGTAGTTCAAGCGTTTTATTGTTTTAATATTGATGATTTTGGCATACAGCTCATGAAAACCCCAAATTCCTATCTAAAAAAATTAGCATATCATGAAAATGTTCTCTAAACGAGCTATTAACCTAATCATCTGAATCAACTAATTAACTCTAAACACCTGCAAAAGATTCCTGAGGCTTTTAAAAACTTCCAGCCTGGTTCATTACTCAAAACCGCAATCATGGGTAAGACTGCTGACCTGACTGCTGTCCAGAAGGCCATCATTGACACCCTCAAGCAAGAGGGTAAGACACAGAAAGAAATTTCTGAACGAATAGGCTGTTCCCAGAGTGCTGTATCAAGGCACCTCAGTGGGAAGTCTGTGGGAAGGAAAAAGTGTGGCAGAAAACGCTGCACAACGAGAAGAGGTGACCGGACCCTGAGGAAGATTGTGGAGAAGGACCGATTCCAGACCTTGGGGGACCTGCGGAAGCAGTGGACTGAGTCTGGAGTAGAAACATCCAGAGCCACCGTGTACAGGCGTGTGCAGGAAATAAGCTACAGGTGCCGCATTCCCCAGGTCAAGCCACTTTTGAACCAGAAACAGCGGCAGAAGCGCCTGACCTGGGCTACAGAGAAGCAGCACTGGACTGTTGCTCAGTGGTCCAAAGTACTTTTTTCGGATGAAAGCAAATTTTGCATGTCATTCGGAAATCAAAGTGCCAGAGTCTGGAGGAAGACTGGGGAGAGGGAAATGCCAAAATGCCTGAAGTCCAGTGTCAAGTACCCACAGTCAGTGATGGTCTGGGTGCCATGTCAGCTGCTGGTGTTGGTCCACTGTGTTTATCAAGGGCAGGGTCAATGCAGCTAGCTATCAGGAGATTTTGGAGCACTTCATGCTTCCATCTGCTTAAAAGCTTTATGGAGATTAAGATTTCATTTTTCAGCACGACCTGGCACCTGCTCACAGTGCCAAAACCACTGGTAAATGGTTTACTGACCATGGTATTACTGTGCTCAATTGGCCTGCCAACTCTCCTGACCTGAACCCCATAGAGAATCTGTGGGATATTGGGAAGAGAAAGTTGAGAGACGCAAGACCCAACACTCTGGATGAGCTTAAGGCTGCTATCGAAGCATCCTGGGCCTCCATAACACCTCAGCAGTGCCACAGGCTGAATGCCTCCATGCCACGCCGCATTGAAGCAGTCATTTCTGCAAAAGGATTCCCGACCAAGTATTGAGTGCATAACTGAACATAATTGTTTGAAGGTTGCCTTTTTTTTTTATTAAAAACACTTTTCTTTTATTGGTCGGATGAAATATGCTAATTTTTTGAGATAGGAAATTTGAGTTTTCTTGAGCTGTATGCCAAAATCATCAATATTAAAACAATAAAAGGCTTGAACTACTTCAGTTGGTGTGTAATGAATCTAAAATATATGAAAGTCTAATGTTTATCAGTACATTACAGAAAATAATGAACTTTATCACAATATGCTAATTTTTTGAGAAGGACCTGTATGTATATATACATGTTTTATTTAATTAGTATGTTGTTAGATTGTGCTGTAACATCCGGTTTGGGATGGGGAATAAGGGGAATATGGGAGATATGGTAAAATCTGGAGGGGGGGAGTGGCGTAAGTCAGGGATTAGATGTAAATAATGGATATTGGGTGAAAGTATAGTACTAAGGGGTGGTAGGTGGCTCACTTGGTTTTAATTATATAGTTGACTCTCTCGGCTCTTTATGAAGAACAATATCATAGTACATTGTAAAATATAATGTTATCTGGATAAGAAAAGGTTCCGAGGGAGAGGGGGGGGGGGGGTTGGGGGGGTTGTGTTAAGGGGGGGGGGGGAAGGGAAAGGTTGGAGAAGGAACGGTTGGAGGGTTGAGGGGGGAATGGAAAGGGAAGGGGAGGAAGGAAGGTGGGGTAGCGGGGAAAAAGGGGGAAGAGGGGGGGGGGGAAAGGGGGGGAAAAAAGGGAGAGGGGGGGAGGAGAACATGAAGGGGTCATTGGGAACAGGGGCCAATACATCACCCTCACCCGTTGTAGACAATTCAATGCGTCTGTAAAGAAAGTGAGAGACATATATGTTAATATACATTAATATTGTTACAGGTTTATAAAGAAGTCGCATTCACGATTCAGGCCAAGACGAGGAGGACCAGGAGGGGCGGGAGGAAATCAAGAAGGACGCATCCAGACACGCTCCCAGGTAAGGAGGACAACCTAGTTATCAACATTTCATCCTCTAACCTATCACCGACACAAATCACAATTCTGCAGAAGGGTCTATCATTCTGTCCTACACCTTTATTCAATACGTTCTCACTAGAACAAGAGTTGCAAAAGTTCTACCGAACTATAAGGCTAAAAGCCCATTTTCAAGAACTAAGACCAGAACAATCGACCCTTGATACCACATCAGGACCCCTCTCAATCAAAAATCTGGGACTCAGGAACAAAAGTTCCTACATGCCCCCTAAGAACAAACATCCAATTGAGACATATATTTCTCTCTCCCAGAAACTAGTGGGTGACATCCTCACAGCAAACATAGAGGGCCATTTCAAACACACTAACAATTTGTCCCAAGAAGAGAAGATAGCATTAAACTCATTACAACAAAATAAGGACATAATTATCAAACCGGCAGATAAGGGTGGGGCCCTCGTGGTCATGGATAAAAAGGATTATCTTACAGAAATCTACAGACAACTGTCTGACACTGAGACGTATGAAATTTTACCCAGAGATCCCACACCACAAATACAGGAACTTATCACACACACCATCAATTCATACTCAACCGCAGGCATTTTAGATCCCAAAACTGCCAGTTTCTTAACGAAACAGGACCCCATCACCCCGGTATTTTATACTTTACCGAAAATACACAAAGATCTAACTAAACCACCAGGGCGTCCTATTGTGGCTTCTACCGAATCTATCTTCTCTCCCCTAGCAATTTATTTAGAAAAAATCCTGACCCCCCTGATCAAAACGTCTAAATCATTTATATTAGACACCTCAGATTTTTTACAAAAACTACACAATATGGATGTCCCAATTGATTGTAACCTGCTGACATTGGATGTTAATAGCCTCTATACATCCATTACTCATGAGAAAGGCATACAGGCCACAGCCAATCTCCTTACCAAACATTCTACCCTCAGCAACACACAACAAGAATGTTGTTTAAAACTACTTGAAATTTTACTGACCAAAAATTTTTTTCTCTTTGGGGACACTTATTATGGCCAGAAGAGGGGTACCGCCATGGGGTCAAATGTGGCCCCTCCATATGCAAATGCATTTATGATTAATTTCGAGGAAGACCACGTCTATACACATCCCCTGTTTCAATTACATGCCCACATATAACTCCGTTTTATAGACGATATTTTTTGCATTTGGAAAGGCCCAACCTCCACCATAGACAGTTTCATCAAAGATCTCAATCACATCCATAGCGAACTAGGATTCACCTCACATACCAGCCAAAAGGAAATCAGTTTTCTCGACACCCTTGTTAAAATAGACCAGCCAGGGTCACTTAATATAGACCTCTACCATAAACCCACAGACCGTAACAGCCTCCTCCTCTACAATAGCTGTCATCCAAGAGCCACCAAAAAATCACTACCACGGTCACAATTTGCTCGGGTCAATCGGATAGTCACAGACACTACTACAAAAAACATCAGGTTCGACAACATGACCGACAAGTTTATACAAAGAGGTTACCCAAAAGCCATGCTAGATAAATCTCTCCAGGATCTCAAAAACCAATCTATGTTACCCCAAACCAAACAGGATAAATCCAAAAGGATAGCTTGCATAACCACCTATCATCCCCTTATGCCCAAAATACAGCAGGCCCTCAAAAGGAACTGGTCATTACTTTCCAAAGCCTATCCTGACATTTTAGAATTCCAACAATATCCATTGACTTGTTACAAAAGACCAGCCAACATTAAGGACAAACTGATTAAAGCAGATGTAGGCAGTTTCTTAAGACCCCCGAAACAAACATTTTTACGCAGTAGAAGACAAGGGACATATCCATGCCTACACTGTGCCCACTGCTCAAGCGTGATTAAAGGTGAATACGCCACGCACCCACGCACCGGAAAAACTTTGGCAATTAAAGGTTTTTACACTTGCGAATCAAGCTTTGTGGTTTACTTAATAAAATGTCCCTGCGGCCTTGGATACGTCGGCGAAACGACTCAACACATCAGGGATCGGATAAGTAAACACAAGTCCACTATCAGACTAGGCCATACTTTTCTTCCCATACCTCAACATTTTTTGGAAAAGAAACACCAGATTTCCCAATTGCGCTTCCAGATCTTGGAACAAATCGATCCACCAAGGAGAGGAGGAAACCGTATACTCCTCCTGAGACAGAGAGAGGCCTACTGGATTCATAAGCTGGGGACACTAACACCACATGGCCTGAATCGTGAATGCGACTTCTTTATAAACCTGTAACAATATTAATGTATATTAACATATATGTCTCTCACTTTCTTTACAGACGCATTGAATTGTCTACAACGGGTGAGGGTGATGTATTGGCCCCTGTTCCCAATGACCCCTTCATGTTCTCCTCCCCCCCTCTCCCTTTTTCCCCCCCCTTTTCCCCCCCCCCCCCTCTTCCCCCTTTTTCCCCCGCTACCCCACCTTCCTTCCTCCCCTTCCCTTTCCATTCCCCCCTCAACCCTCCAACCGTTCCTTCTCCAACCCTTCCCTTCCCCCCCCCCCTTAACACAACCCCCCCAACCCCCCCCCCCTCTCCCTCGGAACCTTTTCTTATCCAGATAACATTATATTTTACAATGTACTATGATATTGTTCTTCATAAAGAGCCGAGAGAGTCAACTATATAATTAAAACCAAGTGAGCCACCTACCACCCCTTAGTACTATACTTTCACCCAATATCCATTATTTACATCTAATCCCTGACTTACGCCACTCCCCCCCTCCAGATTTTACCATATCTCCCATATTCCCCTTATTCCCCATCCCAAACCGGATGTTACAGCACAATCTAACAACATACTAATTAAATAAAACATGTATATATACATAGACTCTGTTTTATCCACTGTGGAACGCATTAATTACACTGACTCCACCCACATGACATCACATGGAACGCATGAACACCACTAGATCACACCACTTCCGGCCACATGACCGGAATTGCCATCCCCCACTGCATCAGCCAGCACCTCCGTGCGGTGGAACGCATGCGTGCGCTCCACACAACATGCACCACTTCCGGCCAGGGTACCGGAATCACCAAGTTCCAGTACATTATCCAGTACTTCCGCCCTGTGAAACGCAAACGTGCGTTCCACACAGCGCACAATTTCCCGTCATGTGACCCCTCACACCGGCCAGCATGGTACTTAAATAGCGTCCCAGAACCTACACATCTTTGCATCCAGCGCCCAGGCAAACCCATACTCTTCACACACAGGTAACTAACCACCTCTACTCCTTCTCTCACAGGTTGCCATAATGATGTCATTTCTCCTGACTATGTTGATCAGCTATGCGGCCATAGTAATATCATGGGATATCTCCAGGCCTGCCAACTCCTATATGCAGATTATACCATATGAGTCTTTAGCTATTGTCTTCAGTATTCCTTTATATCCATATGACAACCGATTTATGTAGTAACCTCTCTGCTCCTCTCCTATCAGCTTTAAATGTCGTTAGCGTGTGGTTAATCGTCTATGCCAACCACACAAACAATCATGGAGTCCGATATATACAATTTTAACTAGTAAACCTCCGCAAACATTGCCACATTCTATGCTAATACCAAGTGTGGTGGACATAGACGACGCAACCACATTCTAAACTATATTTTCAGGGAATCCCAATAGAATCATGTTTTTCCTTGCATTTACCTATACAATCATGTCTATTAATTCATTTATGTAATTTTCCATATTCTATGTAGATATCATGTGTTGACAATAAGTATAATTTTGCCATTTTTTACGTTGACATAGAATCATGTTTTCCTTGCATACATTCATGTTTGTGAATATGAATTTATACATGTGTATATAATTTTTTTATATATATATGTAATCTCTGGACCCCTATTTACTCTGCTGCTAGAGTGCTATCAAATATCGCATATTACTTGTATATTGTTCATTGTCCTATTATTTATTTTGTTTATATCTATGTAATTTCATACTCTGCCATCCGTGTAAAAGTACCTTATACAGTCATGTGAAAAAATTAGGACACCCTTTGAAAGCATGTGGTTTTTTGTAACATTTTTAATAAAAGGTTATTTCATCTCCGTTTCAACAATACAGAGAGATTAAAGTAATCCGACTAAACAAAGAAAACTGAAGAAAAGTCTTTTCAAGATCTTCTGTAAATGTCATTCTACAAAAATGCCTATTCTAACTGAGGAAAAAGATAGGACACCCTTGCCCCTAATAGCGAGTGTTACCTCCTTTGGCTGAAATAACTGCAGTGAGACGGTTCTTGTAGCCATCTACCAGTCTTCGACATCGGTCTGAGGAAATTTTACCCCACTCCTCAATGCAGAACTTTTTCAGCTGTGAGATGTTTGAGGGGTTTCTTGCACGTACAGCCCTTTTCAAGTCACCCCACAGCATCTCAATGGGATTCAAATCTGGACTTTGACTTGGCCATTCCAGGACTCTCCATTTCTTCTTTTTCAGCCAATCTTTGGTTGATTTACTAGTATGTTTTGGGTCATTGTCATGTTGCATGGTCCAGTTCCGCTTCAGCTTTAATTTTCTAACTGATGGTCTCACATGTTCTTCAAGCACCTTCTGATACACAGTAGAATTCATCGTGGATTCTATGATGGTGAGCTGACCAGGTCCTGCTGCAGCAAAGCAGCCCCAAACCATGACACTTCCACCTCCATGCTTCACAGTTGGTATGAGGTTCTTTTCTTGGAATGCTGTGTTTGGTTTACGCCAAACATGTCCTCTGCTGTTGTGTCCAAATAATTCAATTTTGGACTCATCTGTCCAAAGAACATTATTCCAGAAGTCCTGGTCTTTGTCAACTTTATCTCTAGCAAATATCAGTCTGTCCTCGATGTTTCTCTTGGAAAGCAAAGGTTTCCTCCTTGCACACCTCCCATGCAAGTTAAACTTGTACAGTCTCTTTCTGATTGTAGAGGCATGTACTTCTACATCAACAGTAGCCAGAGCCTGCTGTAGTTCTCGAGATGACACTTTAGGGTTTTTGGAGACCTCTTTTAGCATCTTGCGGTCTGCTCTTGGGGTGAACTTGCTGGGGCGACCAGTCCTGGGCATGTTGGCAGTTGTTTTGAAAGCTCTCCACTTGTAGACTATCTTCCGGACAGTGGAATGGCTGATTTCAAAATCTTTTGAGATCTTTTTAAATCCCTTCCCAGACTCATAGGCTGCTACAATCTTTTTTCTGAAGTCCTCTGACAGCTCTTTTGCTCTCACCATGGTGCTCACTCTCACTTCAACAGTCAGGAGCACACCAAACTAAATGTCTGAGGTTTAAATAGGGCAAGCCTCATTCAACATGCAGAGTAACGATCTACTAATTATGTGCACCTGGTGTGATATACCTGTGTGAGATCTGAGCCAATTTAAGAGGGAATACATGTGAGGGTGTCCTATCTTTTTCCTCAGTTAGAATAGGCATTTTTGTAGAATGACATTTACAGAAGATCTTGAAAAGACTTTTCTTCAGTTTTCTTTGTTTAGTTGGATTACTTTAATCTCTCTGTATTGTTGAAACGGAGATGAAATAACCTTTTATTAAAAATGTTACAAAAAACCACATGCTTTCAAAGGGTGTCCTAATTTTTTCACATGACTGTATATATATATATGTATTTGATAATGTTCCAGATAACATGACCACTGAGGAAGGTCTACCATGACCGAAACGTCTGGTCAGAAATTAATCTGTTACCCTTTAACATATAACGGGCCTATGGATGGCATAGAAAAAATGAAAGAATAAATTACTTTATTTGCATAAGTTCCAGACTGAGTGCCTCAATATTTAATTACCTAAATCCATACCGGTCACCCAGCGCCTAAATACTAGGCCTCAAATTTATATCCCGCTAAATCTGTCGTTACCGCTGTACTGTTGTGGCTGGGCAAGTTATTTAGTGTCCGTCAAAGCACATTTTTTGTTCTGGGTTGAAATACAATTCCCAATTTAGCAATTTCATAATTTAGTGGTTTCTGCTATATCAGAGCTATTTGAAATCTATCCCTAAAAGGGTATATAATATTCAAGGTGCACATAGGGTCATTCAGAATAACTTCACACACACGCTACTGTGCATTTCCAAGTCTAATTCTGTCGCTAAATCCATACCGGTCACCCAGCGCCTAAATACTAGGCCTCAAATTTATATCCCGCTAAATCTCTCGTTACCGCTGTCCTGTTGTGGCTGGGAAAGTTATTTAGTGTCCGTCAAAGCACATTTTTTGTTCTGGGTTGAAATACAATTCCCAATTTAGCAATTTCATAATTTAGTGGTTTCTGCTATATCAGAGCTATTTGAAATCTATCCCTAAAAGGGTATATAATATTCAAGGTGCACATAGGGTCATTCAGAATAACTTCACACACACGCTACTGTGCATTTCCAAGTCTAATTCTGTCACTAAATCCATACCGGTCACCCAGCGCCTAAATACTAGGCCTCAAATTTATATCCCGCTGAATTTGAATACAATACATTGGGCCAAATAATATTTTTGTTGTTGTGGTGAACGATAACAATGAGGAAAACATCTAGTAAGGGACGCGGACGTGGACATGGTCGTGGTGGTGTTAGTGGACGCTCTGGTGCTGGGAGAGGACGTGGCCGTTCTGCCACATCCACACGTCCTAGTGTACCAACTACCTCAGGTCCCAGTAGCCGCCAGAATTTACAGCGATATATGGTGGGGCCCAATGCCGTTCTAAGGATGGTAAGGCCTGAGCAGGTACAGGCATTAGTCAATTGGGTGGCCGACAGTGGATCCAGCACGTTCACATTATCTCCCACCCAGTATTCTGCAGAAAGCGCACAGATGGCGCCTGAAAACCAACCCCATCAGTCTGTCACATCACCCCCATGCATACCAGGGAAACTGTCTCAGCCTCAAGTTATGCAGCAGTCTCTTATGCTGTTTGAAGACTCCGCTGGCAGGGTTTCCCAAGGGCATCCACCTAGCCCTTCCCCAGCGGTGAAAGACATAGAATGCACTGACGCACAACCACTTATGTTTCCTGATGATGAGGACATGGGAATACCACCTCAGCATGTCTCTGATGATGACGAAACACAGGTGCCAACTGCTGCGTCTTTCTGCAGTGTGCAGACTGAACAGGAGGTCAGGGATCAAGACTGGGTGGAAGACGATGCAGGGGACGATGAGGTCCTAGACCCCACATGGAATGAAGGTCGTGCCACTGACTTTCACAGTTCGGAGGAAGAGGCAGTGGTGAGACCGAGCCAACAGCGTAGCAAAAGAGGGAGCAGTGGGCAAAAGCAGAACACCCGCCGCCAAGAGACTCCGCCTGCTACTGACCGCCACCATCTGGGACCGAGCACCCCAAAGGCAGCTTCAAGGAGTTCCCTGGCATGGCACTTCTTCAAACAATGTGCTGACGACAAGACCCGAGTGGTTTGCACGCTGTGCCATCAGAGCCTGAAGCGAGGCATTAACGTTCTGAACCTGAGCACAACCTGCATGACCAGGCACCTGCATGCAAAGCATGAACTGCAGTGAAGTAAACACCTTAAAACCAAGGAAGTCACTCAGGCTCCCCCTGCTACCTCTTCTGCTGCTGCCGCCTCGGCCTCTTCTGCTGCTGCCGCCTCGGCCTCTTCCTCCGCCTCTGGAGGAACGTTGGCACCTGCTGCCCAGCAAACAGGGGATGTACCACCAACACCACCACCACCACCTCCGTCACCAAGCGTCTCAACCATGTCACACGGCAGCGTTCAGCTCTCCATCTCACAAACATTTGAGAGAAAGCGTAAATTCCCACCTAGCCACCCTCGATCCCTGGCCCTGAATGCCAGCATTTCTAAACTACTGGCCTATGAAATGCTGTCATTTAGGCTGGTGGACACAGACAGCTTCAAACAGCTCATGTCGCTTGCTGTCCCACAGTATGTTGTTCCCAGCCGCCACTACTTCTCCAAGAGAGCCGTGCCTTCCCTGCACAACCAAGTATCCGATAAAATCAAGTGTGCACTGCGCAACGCCATCTGTAGCAAGGTCCACCTAACCACAGATACGTGGACCAGTAAGCACGGCCAGGGACGCTATATCTCCCTAACTGCACACTGGGTAAATGTAGTGGCAGCTGGGCCCCAGGCGGAGAGCTGTTTGGCGCACGTCCTTGCGCCGCCAAGGATCGCAGGGCAACATTCTTTGCCTCCTGTTGCCACGTCCTCCTTCTCGGCTTCCTCCTCCTCTTCTTCCACCTGCTCATCCAGTCAGCCACACACCTTCACCACCAACTTCAGCACAGCCCGGGGTAAACGTCAGCAGGCCATTCTGAAACTCATATGTTTGGGGGACAGGCCCCACACCGCACAGGAGTTGTGGCGGGGTATAGAACAACAGACCGACGAGTGGTTGCTGCCGGTGAGCCTCAAGCCCGGCCTGGTGGTGTGTGATAATGGGCAAAATCTCATTGCAGCTCTGGGACTAGCCAATTTGACGCACATCCCTTGCTTGGCGCATGTGCTGAATTTGGTGGTGCAGAAGTTCATTCACAACTACCCCGACATGTCAGAGCTGCTGCATAAAGTGCGGGCCGTCTGTTCGCGCTTCCGGCGTTCACATTCTGCTGCTGCTCGCCTGTCTGCGCTACAGCGTAACTTCGGCCTTCCCGCTCACCGCCTCATATGCGACGTGCCCACCAGGTGGAACTCCACCTTGCACATGCTGGACAGACTGTGCGAGCAGCAGCAGGCCATAGTGGAGTTTCAGCTGCAGCACGCACGGGTCAGTCGCACTACAGAACAGCACCACTTCACCACCAATGACTGGGCCTCCATGCGAGACCTGTGTGCCCTGTTGCGCTGTTTCGAGTACTCCACCAACATGGCCAGTGGCGATGACGCCGTTATCAGCGTTACAATACCACTTCTATGTCTCCTTGAGAAAACACTTAGGGCGATGATGGAAGAGGAGGTGGCCCAGGAGGAGGAGGAGGAGGAGGAAGAGGGGTCATTTTTAGCACTTTCAGGCCAGTCTCTTCGAAGTGACTCAGAGGGAGGTTTTTTGCAACAGCAGAGGCCAGGTACAAATGTGGCCAGCCAGGGCCCACTACTGGAGGACGAGGAGGACGAGGATGAGGAGGAGGTGGAGGAGGATGAGGATGAAGCATGGTCACAGCGGGGTGGCACCCAACGCAGCTCGGGTCCATCACTGGTGCGTGGCTGGGGGGAAAGGCAGGACAATGACGATACGCCTCCCACAGAGGACAGCTTGTCCTTACCCCTGGGCAGCCTGGCACACATGAGCGACTACATGCTGCAGTGCCTGCGCAACGACAGCAGAGTTGCCCACATTTTAACCTGTGCGGACTACTGGGTTGCCACCCTGCTGGATCCACGCTACAAAGACAATGTGCCCACCTTACTTCCTGCACTGGAGCGTGATAGGAAGATGCGCGAGTACAAGCGCACGTTGGTAGACGCGCTACTGAGAGCATTCCCAAATGTCACAGGGGAACAAGTGGAAGCCCAAGGCCAAGGCAGAGGAGGAGCAAGAGGTCGCCAAGGCAGCTGTGTCACGGCCAGCTCCTCTGAGGGCAGGGTTAGCATGGCAGAGATGTGGAAAACTTTTGTCAACACGCCACAGCTAACTGCACCACCACCTGATACGCACGTGTTAGCAGGAGGCAACATTTCACTAACATGGTGGAACAGTACGTGTGCACACCCCTCCACGTACTGACTGATGGTTCGGCCCCATTCAACTTCTGGGTCTCTAAATTGTCCACGTGGCCAGAGCTAGCCTTTTATGCCTTGGAGGTGCTGGCCTGCCCGGCGGCCAGTGTTTTGTCTGAACGTGTATTCAGCACGGCAGGGGGCGTCATTACAGACAAACGCAGCCGCCTGTCTACAGCCAATGTGGACAAGCTGACGTTCATAAAAATGAACCAGGCATGGATCCCACAGGATCTGTCCGTCCCTTGTCCAGATTAGACATTAACTACCTCCCCATAACCATATATTATTGGACTCCAGGGCACTTCCTCATTCAATCCTATTTTTATTTTCATTTTACCATTATATTGCGAGGCTACCCAAAGTTGAATGAACCTCTCCTCTGTCTGGGTGCCGGGGCCTAAATATCTGCCAATGGACTGTTCCAATGTTGGGTGACGTGAAGCCTGATTCTCTGCTATGACATGCAGACTGATTCTTTGCTGACATGAAGCCAGATCCTCTGTTACGGGACCTCTCTCCTCTGCCTGGGTGCTGGGCCTAAATTTATGAAAATGGACTCTTACAGTGGTGGGTGACGTGAAGCCTGATTCTCTGCTATGATATGAAGACTGATTCTCTGCTGACATGAAGCCAGATTGTCTGTTACGGGACCTCTCTCCTCTGCCTGGGTGCTGGGCCTAAATATATGCCAATGGACTGTTGCAGTGGTGGCTGACGTGAAGCCTCATTCTCTGCTATGACATGCAGACTAATTCTCTGCTGACATGAAGCCAGATCCTCTGTTACGGGACCTCTCTCCTCTGCCTGGGTGCTGGGCCTAAACTTATGAAAATGGACTCTTACAGTGGTGGGTGACGTGAAGCCTGATTCTCTGCTATGACATGAAGACTGATTCTCTGCTGACATGAAGCCAGATTGTCTGTTACGGGACCTCTCTCCTCTGCCTGGGTGCTGGGCCTAAATATATGCCAATGGACTGTTGCAGTGGTGGCTGACGTGAAGCCTCATTCTCTGCTATGACATGCAGACTGATTCTCTGCTGACATGAAGCCAGATTGTCTGTTACGGGACCTCTCTCCTCTGCCTGGGTGCTGGGCCTAAATATATGCCAATGGACTGTTGCAGTGGTGGCTGACGTGAAGCCTCATTCTCTGCTATGACATGCAGACTAATTCTCTGCTGACATGAAGCCAGATTGTCTGTTACGGGACCTCTCTCCTCTGCCTGGGTGCTGGGCCTAAACTTATGAAAATGGACTCTTACAGTGGTGGCTGACGTGAAGCCTCATTCTCTGCTATGACATGCAGACTAATTCTCTGCTGACATGAAGCCAGATTGTCTGTTACGGGACCTCTCTCCTCTGCCTGGGTGCTGGGCCTAAATTTATGACAATGGACTGTTGCAGTGGTGGGTGACGTGAAGCCTCATTCTCTGCTATGACATGAAGACTGATTCTCTGCTGACATGAAGCCAGATCCTCTGTTACGGGACCTCTCTCCTCTGCCTGGGTGCTGGGCCTAAACTTATGAAAATGGACTCTTACAGTGGTGGGTGACGTGAAGCCTCATTCTCTGCTATGACATGCAGACTAATTCTCTGCTGACATGAAGACAGATTGTCTGTTACGGGACCTCTCTCCTCTGCCTGGGTGCTGGGCCTAAATTTATGACAATGGACTGTTGCAGTGGTGGGTGACGTGAAGCCTCATTCTCTGCTATGACATGCAGACTAATTCTCTGCTGACATGAAGCCAGATTGTCTGTTACGGGACCTCTCTCCTCTGCCTGGGTGCTGGGCCTAAATATATGCCAATGGACTGTTGCAGTGGTGGCTGACGTGAAGCCTGATTCTCTGCTATGACATGCAGACTGATTCTCTGCTGACATGAAGCCAGATTGTCTGTTACGGGACCTCTCTCCTCTGCCTGGGTGCTGGGCCTAAATATATGCCAATGGACTGTTGCAGTGGTGGCTGACGTGAAGCCTCATTCTCTGCTATGACATGCAGACTAATTCTCTGCTGACATGAAGCCAGATCCTCTGTTACGGGACCTCTCTCCTCTACCTGGGTGCTGGGCCTAAATTTATGAAAATGGACTCTTACAGTGGTGGGTGACGTGAAGCCTGATTCTCTGCTATGACATGAAGACTGATTCTCTGCTGACATGAAGCCAGATTGTCTGTTACGGGACCTCTCTCCTCTGCCTGGGTTCCGGGGCCTAAATATC
The DNA here is from genome assembly GCF_014858855.1 of Bufo gargarizans. Lineage (NCBI taxonomy): Eukaryota > Metazoa > Chordata > Amphibia > Anura > Bufonidae > Bufo > Bufo gargarizans. The sequence continues at coordinate 40,104,895 of NC_058082.1, read as the reverse complement.
TGAGAATGGACTGTTCCAGTGGTGGGTGACGGGAAGCCAGGTTCTTTGCTATGGGACCTCTCTCCAATTGATTTTGGTTAATTTTTATTTATTTAATTTTTATTTTAATTAATTTCCCTATCCACATTTGTTTGCAGGGGATTTACCTACATGTTGCTGCCTTTTGCAGCCCTCTAGCCCTTTCCTGGGCTGTTTTACAGCCTTTTTAGTGCCGAAAAGTTCGGGTCCCCATTGACTTCAATGGGGTTCGGGACGAAGTTCGGATCGGGTTCGGATCCCGAACCCGAACATTTTCGGGAAGTTCGGCCGAACTTCTCGAACCCGAACATCCAGGTGTTCGCTCAACTCTACTCATGTCCAAATGATGGGTGAGGATGAAGGAGTATTTGATGAGACACATCATTCCACTTTTTACACTCTATCATGTCTCATCACATGTCCTGTCATCTGCAGCCATCTTATACATAGGAGCACCATCTGAATGGGACACAAGGAGTGACTTCAAAAAGTGGAACACAACTTCAAAAAAGCAAATCAGCAAGTAGCATAATTTTATCATTAACTTACACCAGTTTACATTAGCAATGAAGTGGCCAACAGCTCCAAAAAGTTCCACATTTTGTAGTGGCCATGGCGTCAGACCAAAACTGTGATCAGCAGTTACCATTGGACAGCTACTTCTCAGTCTATGTTGCTTGAATGGAGAGAGAGCAAAATGTCGATATCAACGTGTTCTCTCCATTTACAAAAAACACGAAAAGTAAGAAAATACGAAATAAAGATACTAAAAGGAAATGAAAGAAAACAAAAAGAAAGTAATAAAGGAAGGAAGGGGAAAAAAGAAAATAAATTAGCAAGAGAAAAAAGAAAGGAAAACAGGAATAGAAAAAATTAAGAAAACAAATAAATAAAAAGAAAAAAAGGAAGAAAATACAAAAAGAAAAAAGAGAAAAAGAATAGCTAGATAATAGATGTTGGTCAGGTGAACATTTAATAGAGTGAAGTATTTTTGGACTTGTATATCTTTGGTATCTGGTGCATAATCCACTGCATTCAATATTTCAGATAAATTCTATGCATGTGAAAGTCCGTTGTAATGGGAAATATGTAAGACTAACATTAAAGAAAATAAATGATGTGACTGAGTAAAAACTTGGTTATTTTCTAATGTACCCAGGCTTTCTACTGTGATAAAAATTGGCTCTTCTACTGGAATGTAATACTGGTGAGAACATTCTTCAAAGCCTGTTTTAGAAGCACAGCCAAATATTCAGAGAATGTATATTTTCATCTTTACATTCAATAAAAAGCCATCAAAAACATGTAAAAATATTAATTGACAGCCACATAATATTTTTCCCTAGATATAAAATGAGATAATTAATGCTCGATTATTACTTGCATTTGTATTTTCCACTAATGTGCTCCACCACACCAAAACACAATACACAGCATACAATTGATCTAAGGAAATATTTTATTCATCACATATAAGAAAGATAAATATATGAAAAAGTAGCAGTGGCATACAAACACAGAAGAGAAAAAGAACCACAAATAATAAGTCAGACCCCTAGATAAATGGTGCTGGTATTAAATCTCTCTTGCCCACAGTAAAGGATAATGAAAGTATCACGAATCACAGTTGCAAGTGCAAGTTTTACATATTCCAAATGGAGAAACACACAAATTACGGGAGAAAATCCAATTACCACAAACAATGTATAAATCCAAAGTGCCTAGTGCCATACATCCTATACAAAATCCATCAAGGAGTACTTAGTGGAATAAATAATACTGACTAGTGTGGTTCAGACCCGACGCGCATTTCGTGTTTCACTTCCTCAGGGAATTAGTGCATACTGTGCTCACTGGCCTTATATACCATGCCAATTAGTGTAAGCTAAAAAATCTGTGAAAATACCTCTACAAATTTGGCCCCAAATGTGCCTCCAGGCTGTTCATGGCGTGCTCTCCACACTGGAACACATGACATCACATCCTAGTAGGGACCTCCTACATGCTCAACTAACCCTGTTTGGCAAAAAAAAATCAAAATAAGAATTAACATATATAGAGAACAGGGAAGAGAAGGACAATACATACACCCATGTACAAAAAAAACTGTACCGACAGATGGGAGCGATTATAGAGTTATGGCCGGACTGAGGGGCGCAGCCTTAGGGGAGGGCATCATGACGGGGGTTTGGTTTAGGGAGACCCCAGTTAGTTGGTTAGGTGGTGTTTTTAGAGGTGATGGGAGGAGTAAGGTGTGATGAGGGATGATTGGGTGGTTTAAGTATAGGGGTGTGGTTAAGGGGTTAAATAGGGAAGCTGAGGGGAGACCGGGGGCCATTTTGGGTGAACCTGAAAAGAGCTAGTACCCGTTACCTGTACTGAGCTGGCGAGCGTGATGGAGCAGCTTGAAGACACCATCGCGCGGTTGAGGGCGGCAGCGGAGGTCTGCGGCGCTGACTGGGTCCAGAGGCAAGTGCAGCAGATGCTCCAGGGGGCGGCTGAGGCTCCGGCCGGGCCTCAGCCAGTTTTGAACCAGCCGCGGCGGGGCAGGCCGCCGGCGCGCTACAGCCCGCAGGCTTTTCAGTCTGCCCAGCCCCCTTCCAAGGCTCGGCGCCGCAAACGGAGCCCCTCCAGGGACCCTCCACGTCGGGGGTCGACGGGGACCGCTTCCTCCAGTACTCCCCGGCGTGGGAGGAATCCGGCGAGTAGGCGGAGCCTGCGAGGTGGCCGGGCCCGGTCACCTCGTTCTGCAGTGACGGACGGCGTGGGAGAGGGACCAGGAGCGGGGGTATCCAGCCCAGGATCGGAGGCTGAGACCCCCCAGCGTGAACGGGACGGCGGGAGGAACGGGGCTGCTGCAGTCGCATCGGGGTTCGGCAGCAGGCCCCTGTCTTCAGGGATCGCAGCGCATGGAGGAAGAAGCCCCGCCCACTCACTCGCAGCCCGGGAAGATGGAGAGCTGGACGTCTCTAGCCTGGGCCTGGCTAGGGGACTGGAAGATGAGGCGGCGACGCAGAGGAGTGTGCAGCTGGGATCCGGATCGGCGGCTGGTGGGGACACAGCACCCAGGCAGCCAGGTGAGGCCTCTTGGGGAACGTTAGCGCAGTTTGCTGGGGGGGCTGGGTGTGTTAGGGGGTCCCCAGTGGATGTTAGCAGGGGTTTAGGGCAACTGTTGGGGGGGTTAGCAGGTTTGCTGGCGGGATGGGGGATGGGGGGAGTGTCTCCGTTGCCGGCGTGGGGGGTGTCCGGGCCCTCTGGGGGTGCGAGTGCGGCTGGGGGGGCCGGTGCGAGTGTGGGGTCTGCGATGGCGTCGGTGCAGACGCAGGCGGGGGGCACGGTGGAGGAGGAGACGGTTCGGATGGACGATAGCGCAAGGGGGGAGGTGTATGTCTGCTTTGAGGGCCCATTGGGGGCACATTTGAAGCAGGAGGTAAGGGAAAAAATTTGGAGGGGGGAGTATGTGGAGATTTTTTCTTTGCTTCCGTTAGACAAATTTAATCTTGATAGGGTGAGACGGGATGAGGGTAAGAAGGAGGAGGAAGAGAAGCGGAGGTACCGCCTGATACCGCGGACGTTTGCAAACTGGCTGCAGGCATTCGCGATATTAGCGAGTGTCATTGGGGAGAAGGCGCCGGAGTGCTGTTCGGCGTTGTTCTGTTATTTGGATGCGGTGGGGGAGGCGTACAGGGTGTATGGGGGGATAGCGTGGCTGCGGCCTGAAATTAAGTGGGATCACAAGGACATTGCTTTGTGGTTGAAGGTTACGGCGCCGGTGAGACAGGGCCAGTCCTTTCGGGGGGAGGCAAGTGGTAGCGGGCAGCCCAATGTGGCGTCAGCTTCGGCGAAGGGGTTGTGTTTCGCATTTAATGACGGAACATGTAAATTTGGAGCAAAGTGTAAATTTAAACACGAGTGCTCGGTGTGCGGAGGTTCACATGGGGCAGCGCGGTGCTTTAGGGGTAATAGACAGAGGGGGGGGGATTTTAATAGCAAAGGGGGAGACTCCGGTGCATCTGGAAAGGATGGGCCCGTTTCTCGACAGGTATCCGGATAGGGAGGCGGCTGCGTTGTTGCGGGACGGTTTTTCAGTTGGTTTTCGGATCCCGTTTGTTCAGTGTGAGGCGGTGTTGGTTAGGAAAAATTTGAGGTCGGCGTTGGAGCATCCGGAGGTGGTGGCTGAGAAACTGGCCAAGGAGGTTAGTCTAGGCAGGATGGCGGGCCCGTTTTCGGCTCCACCATTGCCGAGCTTACGGGTATCACCTTTGGGGGTGGTTCCGAAGAAGGAGACGAATACGTTTCGGCTTATTCATCATCTGTCTTTCCCGAAGGGCTCGTCGGTCAATGATGGTATAGACCCCGCCTTATGTTCGGTGGTTTATACCTCATTTGATGCGGCAGTGCAGTGGGTTAAGAAGTTTGGGAGGGGGGCGCTATTAGCTAAGACTGATATCGAGGCTGCGTTTCGGTTGCTGCCAGTTCACCCTGATTGTTTGCACTTGTTGGGGTGTTGTTGGGGGGGGGAGTTTTTTGTGGATAGGTGTTTGCCTATGGGCTGTTCCCTGTCCTGCGCGTACTTTGAGGCGTTTAGCTCATTTTTAGAATGGGCGGTGGCGGATTCGTCGGGGTGTGAGTCCATTATTCATTACTTGGACGATTTCCTTTGTATTGGTCCGCCGGGTTCTAGGGTGTGCGCCTTGTTGTTGCATACGTTGGAGTCGTTGTTTGGGGTTTTTGGGGTCCCGTTGGCCGCAGATAAGACGGTGGGGCCGGTTACGGAGTTGAGTTTTTTAGGGATAGTGATTGACACGGAGAAGATGGAATGTAGGTTGCCCTCAGATAAGTTGGAGGATTTAAAGGGGGTGGTGGCGAGGGCGTCTCGTTTAAAAAAACTACAGTTGCGGGAGCTGCAGTCGCTACTTGGGAAACTCAATTTTGCGTGCCGGATCATGCCTATGGGGAGGGTGTTCTGTAGGAGGTTGGCTATGGCAACGGGGGGGGGGGGTGGTTTCACCGCATCATTATGTGCGCTTAGGGAAGGAGTTGAGAGCGGACTTGAGGGTGTGGAGTTCCTTCTTGGAACGTTATAACGGTCGCTCGTTGTTTATGGGGGATGTGGTGAATTCTTTTGATTTTGAGTTGTTTTCGGATGCAGCGGGCAGCGAGGGTTTTGGGGTCTATTGCCGGGGGCAGTGGTGTGCGGGTCGGTGGCCGGACAGTTGGGTGGAACGAGGTTGGGTGAAGAACGTGGCTCTGTTGGAACTGTTTCCTATTGTGGCGGCGGTGGTGTTGTGGGGGGATGTGTTCCGGGATAGAAAGGTTAGGTTTCACTGTGATAACCTGGGGTGGTGCAGGCGATAAACGGGTTGTCAGCTTCGTCAGAGTTGGTGGTGCGGTTGTTACAACGGTTGGTGTTGGAGTGTCTGTTGATCAACGCATGGGTGGTGGCGGTTCATGTGCCGGGAGTGGATAATGGCATAGCTGACTCTCTTTCTCGTTCACAGTGGATCCGTTTCCGGCAGTTGGCTCCAGACGCGGAGGAGTTTGGGAGGGAGTGCCCGAGTTGGCTTTGGGAGGTACTGGAAGAACGGTAGCAAGTCTCATTCAGGCATCGCTGGCACCTAGGACGTGGGAGTTGTATCAGAAAGCGTGGCGGTACTGGGAGGATTGGTGCAGTAAGTTGGGGGTTGGGGACGGGGAGTTAGAGGTTCCGATGTTGTTGTTCGTGGGTCACTGTAGGGATGAGGGCTGGTCTGTGGCAAGGATGAATAGCTGCATGGCCGGGTTGGCGTTCGGGTTTAAGTGTAGGCAGAGGCCAGATGTGACTAAGTCGTTTTTGGTGATGCGGGCGTTGAAAGGGTGGCGAAGGGCGTGTACGGGGGGAGATAGTAGGAGACCCGTGTCCTTCGGGTTATTGTTGAGGCTGGGGGTGCAGCTGGGGGTAGTGTGTTGTTCTGCCTTCGGTTGTTTCGGTTAGCCTTTTCGTTGGCGTTTTTCGGGGCGTTACGGGTAGGGGAGTTGGTGAGTCCGTCGGGGCGTAGGGCTGGGGGGTTGCAGAGGGCGGATGTGGAGCTCTTCCAGGACAGGTTGGAGTTCGTTATTCGCCGGTCCAAGACGGATGCGGAAGGGCGAGGGAGGAGAGTAGTGTTGTTTGGGGTCCCGGATTGCGCCATGTGCCCGGTGGGGAGTTTGCGGGATTATTGGAACGGCAGGAGGAGCGGGATGTTGCCGTTGTTGGTGCATGAGGATGATTCCTTTTTGTCGCGTTTTCAGTTTGCGGCGGTTTTTTCAAAGTGTTTGGTTCGGTTAGGTTTGGGGCCTGAGGGGTACTCGAGTCATTCTTTTCGGATAGGGCGGCAACGGAAGCGGCAAGGTGGGGGCTGGGTGACGAGATTATAAAGCGGATTGGGCGATGGGAATCTAGGCGTTTTAGGTCATACATTAGATTGCACAGTTTGTAGGGGATGGATGGGGGGGGCAGGTAGGATGGGACGATGGTGTTGAAAGCAATGTATTATTGTTTGTTTTTGGGTTTTGTTTTTCGTTGCAGATGCAGTGCCGGCCCTAGTGTGGATCCTCGGACATTCCTATGTCTTTTGGGGGGCTGTCCGGGCAGCGGTTCGGCCGGATAGTCAGCAGCTGGGGTTCTCGAGGTACGTGGCGGTGGTGAGATGGCTAGGGCGGAGAGGTATGGTTTGGGCCGGGGTGTTACCGGAGATTCACAGGTTTGTGAGACAGGATAGGGCACCCGAGGTTCTGGTATTGCATGTGGGAGGGAATGACCTGGTGGTGCGCCCGTTCCGCGAGCTGTTGCAGGGTATCAAGTTTGACTTGCTGCGGATATGGGCCTTGTTCCCGCAGATGGTGACGGTTTGGTCGGACATAGTTCCTAGGATGGTGTGGAGAGAGGCACGGTCGGTGGTGGGTGTGAACAGGGCACGTGTTAAGGTGAATAGGGCTATGGGTCGGTTCATGGCAAGGAATGGAGCGGTGGCGGTGCGGCATTTGGAGCTTGAGAAGGGAGTTGGGGGGTTCTGGCGGGCGGATGGTGTGCATTTGAATGCAGTGGGATTGGATATGTGGAGCCTTGCGATCCAGGAGGGGATTGAAATAGCCTTACGTTTGTGGAGGAACGCGCAGGCTTAAGGTGGTCAAGTCTGCGCGTTGGTGGCGGGGGGAGGTCCTTGAAGTTGGTCTGATTCACAGAGGAGGATGCTGGGAGGGCTCCATGGTTGGGGCTGGACTCCCAGTGGTGACGGATTTTAAAGGGGCCATTCAGTGGTGCTTCTGAGCTGAAGGGCAACGGCTGGAAGCAAGATGGCTCACCCACTGGGGTATTTGCGGTTGTTTGGGGGCTTCAAGGACCTCCCCTCGGGGGGGGGGAGAGAATTGTTATTTATTATATGTTATGTTTATGTTGATAAAAGACGGCTGCTGTGGCCGATTTATTCCAAGCTCGGTGTCCGTGTGTCATTTTGGGGTGTGCTGGTGAGAAGAGGGTTATGGGTGGAGGTAGAACACGTGGGTTTGGGGGGAAAAGAGTGGGTAGGTATAGGGGTCGGACGGCTGATAACCAATACCACCGTCAAGTTATGGCCGGACTGAGGGGCGCAGCCTTAGGGGAGGGCATCATGACGGGGTTTGGTTTAGGGAGACCCCAGTTAGTTGGTTAGGTGGTGTTTTTAGAGGTGATGGGAGGAGTAAGGTGTGATGAGGGATGATTGGGTGGTTTAAGTATAGGGGTGTGGTTAAGGGGTTAAATAGGGAAGCTGAGGGGAGACCGGGGGCCATTTTGGGTGAACCTGAAAAGAGCTCCCGCCCACCCTCCCTTTATGTATTTCAAGGGATTGGGGGGTGAGGTTGCACAGGGTCATGTGGCCGGTGGGGTAGTGTAGGTGTCACGGTGGCTGTGGCGGGGGGAGGTCCTTGAAGTTGGTCTGATTCACAGAGGAGGATGCTGGGAGGGCTCCATGGTTGGGGCTGGACTCCCAGTGGTGACGGATTTTAAAGGGGCCATTCAGTGGTGCTTCTGAGCTGGAGGGCAACGGCTGGAACCAAGATGGCTCACCCACTGGGGTATTTGCGGTTGTTTGGGGGCTTCAAGGACCTCCCCTCGGGGGGGAAGAGAATTGTTATTTATTATATGTTATGTTTATGTTAATAAAAGACGGCTGCTGTGGCCGATTTATTCCAAGCTCGGTGTCCGTGTGTCATTTTGGGGTGTGCTGGTGAGAAGAGGGTTATGGGTGGAGGTAGGACACGGGGGTTTGGGGGGAAAAGAGTGGGTAGGTATAGGGGTCGGACGGCTGATAACCAATACCACCGTCATGGGAGCGCGAACCGTACAGCCGGATATCCAGCATGCGCTCCACGCTGGCGCCTGTGGAACGCATCCCGGAAGCTCATTTGTATATGCACAGCATCTATCCAGTTTGGAGCTATTGCAATTTTTGTGTAGATTTTATACTAATGTGTTGCCCAATGTTATATCTTCCTAGAGAGGCAATGATAGAGCTGCAATGCTGATTCTGACTTAAGAATTTTAAAAGTAATTCAGAATAAAATATGTGTATAGACAGTCTGTTTAAAACGTACTTCTTTAAAAAAAAATTATAACTTTGCAGTGCTTAAATCCTCACGTATGGAGCATATCTCATTTTCTCCATTGGTGCCGCTACTTCTCTTGTCTCCAAGTTCGCTAGTAGGAAGTTATCATTGTCTGCTATGTTGTAGATACAGTAGAGCTGCAGCCCAGTCATGGTAACTGTGACTACCAGCCTGTCAGCAAACATTAAAACGACCCTCCGACTCCAAAAAACATCACATTAACTGCGAAATGAATAGAACACTTATCTGGTGACCTCTTTGTCATCTTTTCAGCTAGAGATCCTTGAATTCCCATGTTCCTCTTCTTCCATTCAAAATGGCTGTACCTCTTCTCAGACTACCTAGTACATACTGTGCTGGCCTCAGATTGGCCAGAACTGTTTACAGGAGCAGTGCTGGTCATTCCAAGAGCAAGGCGAGACAAGCAGGAAGTGTCTTGGACTACTGATGAACATTGTGCACCATGTAGTCTGAGAAGCGGTTCCACCATCTTGGATGATAGAAGAAAAGCCATCAAAATCGATGGATCTGCAGCAGAAAATATTAAAAGGAGGTCACAATGTAAATGTTCTGATCATTTCCCAGTAAGTGTAATTATTTTTTCTTGAACCGGAGGGTCGCTTTAACACTTTTGCTGTCAGGTGTTATAAGACATTTTGCACGTCTTGTAGATACTTTTCACACGTTTCACAAGCACAAATAAACTGTAAAAAACAACAGAAAAATATCATACTACTACTAACCTAAACATACCTATATATTCTCTGAAAGTTGATACCTAGTACATTGTCAAAATGCCACTTAGCACATATACACAGGCTTTTTCATGAATTTTGTGCCAAATTGTACATTTTCATAAACATCACATAAAAGTTATTAGCAGACAAAATTCTGATCCAAGCAGAACATTATATGCAGCACACATATTAAAAAGTATAAAATCAACATATATAGAGTTCATACATTACAATAAGGCCTAAATTTACCTGCAGATATCTTCATAAAATCACCAGAACTGGAAATACTAACAATCTGTTTTCAAGCAGAGATTAATAGAAAGGTAAAAACCTATAAAATACAGTGATTACATACATGGAAAAGTAACTGATTGCCACCAACCTATATATTTTCGGAAATCCTACAGCCTGATGATTGCAAATGCCCTGATGGGCTGTTGACTGCCATGTCCACCTTCATGTAAGTTTGTGATTAAAGATGAGAGAAGTTTAGAAAAGTTTGATTTGGCAGCTTGGCGAAGTTTGACAAGAAATGTGATCTGTTTGATTGGAATTAATTTGTTATGATTCGCTATGTTAACTCCCCATTCATCCTATCAATCAATGGGACAGTTTTTAACAGCTGCTTACAGAAGTGCACCCGTCTAACGGCCGTTAAAAATGGTAATACGCTAGTGCAATATGGCCTTTTGGGTTTAAAAAAAGAGAAAAAAAAAATCACTCACCCTATCCATTTGCTCACGTAGAGGCAGTCTGCTCCTCTACTGATTGAAGGACCTGCGCTGAGCGCAATGACGTCACCAGACGCACCCAGCGTGAGAACTTGGTGACGCCATTCTAGGAAAAAATGGTTTGTTACCACGAAGTGCTAGGAAATTCAGGTTAGTTTAGAAAAAATAAATCCAAATTCCACTTCGGGTGCTTTGCTTCACTCAAAACAATTTGTGATAACCAGGAATTATTTAACAAAAAAAACCCATCAAATCAAACAATGCACCTGAGACTCATATCCAAGCAGAAGTTTACATACAAAAACAATGTAAAAATAATATGTAATGGGCAGCACAGTTTATATACCGTATACCACAAGCACATGTGTCAGCATCAGCTTGTCCTCTCAAACACGCAGATACAAAGGCCATTCAATATTTGGCCATCATCCACAAATGTGTTCAAGATGAATGCTGTAAATGTGTGTTACCAAAATCTACATTATAACAAATCACACAGAGTACCCAGTATAAAAATAATAATTGCACACACAACCACCTTCATGCAACTTTGCAGTGATCAGTAAGGTATAAGCAAAAATTGCCTGAAAGTTTAGATTTGCAAAGAAAACCTGTAATCTAGTAGAGTTGTAAAATATACTCTGCAAAAAATGCTAGATGTGAGGAGTTCATACCACATGTCTACATTTACCGCTGCAAGTGTTGAAGAAATGCAAGAATCACAGAAGTGTGCCAACCAACTTTTGCATACAAATATATAGGTATATAATTTTCCATCCCCCTATATGCAAAGAGGTATCTTCCAGGGAAAGAGAACCATCTCATTAGCACCACCTTCTAGAAATTGCTCCCTATGAGTCAAAGTCCACCTTTTCAAAAAGCTTTGGAACATGACAAAAGAAAATATCCAAGCCAAATATCCATCCATAGACAGCAGTTTGGGGGTGTTTGCCCCTTATCAGTACAAAGTAAGATTCTGTCTGGCTAAGTGCGATGACTTGAAGATAGCTAAGACAGGGTACTGGATCTCCTTAAAGAGACCAGTTGTGTATGGATACTTATTGGCAATGCTCCATGGGAAAAAATATTCAAAGAGGTATCTCCCAGGGAATGGCTCCCAATCTCACTAGTGTCACCTTCTGGAAGTGGCTGCCTATGAGTCAAAGTCTGACTTTTTAACAGGAAGGAGCAATCGGTTTTCCTGTATAGTTTGCTAGAAACTGGATCAAAATCCTCCAAAATGATGCAAAATGAAGATTAGAAATATGATGCGGCCATTATAGAAAAAGCAAGTCCTTATAAGGAATATATAATATATAAATTCTGGGAAAACTGCTCGAAGCTGCATATCAGTTTCTATGTAGATAACAGGAGCTTCTTCAGGGTCCCGTAGAGCACAAATAATTTTAATAAAAAAAGGTGCTGCCCTCATTTGGTGTCCAAAGGAACAGCACAGATAAAGAACAGTAAAGAATATGTAGTACTTGCTGTATTGTAAAGAAGTTCTACTAGACAGCCAATTAGTGCATCACTTCAGTAATACAGGGGTTTTACCAGTGAAATAAATTAAATCTTTCAATCACATGTGGCTCAGAATGGCACTGTTACAATGGGCCGGGAAAGTCCATTATTTGCCTAAAATTTTGTAACATGAGGACGTTATAACTTGAGGAAGCACAATGCATTCTTAATAGTAATTGTCGTATGTTGTAGAATCCATTCTACCTTCATGCTTTATCAACCATTGTTACCATTCTTGTTACCAAGACTAGTTTCACACTTTTTCTAACGCAATTTGACAGGCTGTTCTAATAGAGGAACAGCCTGCTGGAGTTCGCCAGCATAGCCGGTTAGAACCATGTGCACACTGGACCCCATAGACTAAGGGCCCTATCCCTGCTGCTTCTGGTCATTTGTGGATTGGAAGTGTTATGTCCTGTCCCTCATTACATGCATCTTTGCCGCCCTTCACTGGGCTCAGCAGTGATGTGTCCCTTAGGTTTCGTTCACATCACCGTTCAGCCTTTCCGTTCTCCTGCTCCGTTTAGGAGCAGGAGAACGGAAAGGACGGAGAAGGCACATAACTGAGCCAAACAGAGCCCTTAGGATCCCATAGACTATAATGGGGTCCGTTAAGTTTCCGCTCAGAAGATGATTTTGAAGCGGAGACAAAAGTCCTGCATGCACAACTTTTGTCTCCGCTCCAAAATCATCTTCTGAGCGGAAAGATAACAGACCCCATTATAGTCTATGGGGTCCTTAGGCTCCATTTGGCTCAGTTATGTGCCTTCTCCGTCCTTTCCGTTCTCCTGCTCCTAAACAGAGCAGGAGAACGGAAAGGCTGAACGCTGATGTGAACGAAGCCTAAGTGGCACATTACTGATGAATGTGTAAACTGAAAACGGGTTGCTGGTGGCTCACCTGGCCAGTACAATGTGTAGGTGCTCTAGGTTTGACTGATTTACCCAATCAGGAAGCAAGAGTATGCAATAAGGCTAGTTTCACACTGAAGGGGCTCACGAGCGGACCCGAACGCTTCCGTCCAGCCCTGATGCAGTCTGAATGGATGCGGATCCACTCAGACTGCATCAGTCTGGCAGCGTTCAGCCTCCGCTCCGCTCAGCAGGCGGACACCTGAACGCTGCTTGCAGCGTTCGGGTGTCCGCCTGGCTGTGCGGAGGCGTGCGGATCCGTCCAGACTTACAATGTAAGTCAATGGGGACGGATCCGTTTGAAGATGCCACAATATGGCTCAATCTTCAAACGGATCTGTCCCCCATTGACTTTCAATGTAAAAGTCTGGACGGATCCGCTCAGGCTAATTTCACACTTAGCTTTTTTTTGCCAATATAATGCAGACGGATGCGTACTGAACGGAGCCTCCGTCTGCATTAATATGATCGGATCCGTTCAGAACGGATTCGATCGAACGCTAGTGTGAAAGTAGCCTAAAATGTATGTGGAAAACCGGCACTCTTCTCCTGGTAGTGCACTACAAAGAATTTATGCACACGATCCCCCCTCCCATTATATTATATACATCTTATTAGTGATATTGATATTTAATAAATACATATTTTTACCCATCAACCTGTCTACATTGCTCTTTGTAGTGCACTACCAGCTGAAGAGTGCAGGTTTTCCACATACACATTACTGATGAAGCCAATGAATGGCTCCAGTGGTGCATGTGATGAGGGATGGAAAATCTCAGTTCTCGTCCATCCGGTTCAGAAAGGAGAAGACTAGAGATGAGCAAATTGATTTGTATGACAGGACTGGACATCTCATTTGCACTGCTACTTGGAACAGCAACACAGCCATGAGACAAGACCTTTGACACTGGAACAGGGCACCAGTAACTATATAAGGTTTTCTTTTTGGCAGAGCAGTTTCAGGACCTCAACTGCAATCGTAGTGAGGGTTGGACAACCCCTTTAAGAACTCAATAGCATTACTGTGCATCCCCACTCTAACTCCCACTCTCAATCCTGGTCACAGCTCTAATGTCTCCTAGTGATGGATATGGGCCTTAATATCTCTCTTCTTGAAGTTGTAGATCTTGCAAACTCATCACTTCCTCCTTGCTGCTCCCTCTTGGGGACAAGAAGCCAGTCACTACCTCTTTTAGTCACTCCTGAGCTAAGAACCACTGATCTAATTCCCAATAAACAACCTAGAATAAAGTCAGTCTATTACTTTTCCAACATCACAATGTGGCAGAATAGATGCAAGGACCTACACTGTTTATAGGGATGTAGAGGGAAGGTGATTATCAAATTCATATATTATAATTTTTTTATCTCCTGGGCTTTTTATTACAATGTTAACATAAGCTTTTTTTATGTGTATTTCTGGTAATTCCACTTTTTGTTTTTGTTATATAATAACTGGCAACACAAATTTATCAAAACAAGCCAGAAATCTTGTCATCCATATTGTTATAATATAAGCTGTGGCTGAACTTCCCTTTAGAAGTGACAGCATTGATTTATTTGGACCTACTGTATTCATATAGCCTGTCACTAAAAACAGGCATCTACATGGCTGCAAGTTAGACTAGGGTGACCATAAATCTGCCACTGCCAAAAACAGGCACCATCCATCTATTTATATTTAACAGAACTGTTCACAACCAGTAGAAGTCAGACGATTGTGTTTATTCTCATGCCAGAATCTGTTAGCAAACCCATTCATTCTAAAAGCAATAGAGGTTCATTGAAGCGGTAAATACACTGCCTACAAGAGAATGCGAAAAAATATTAACAAAGAGCAGGGAAATAAAAAAAGGCAAATATATAGGAATGTGTCATTCCTCCACTGGTTTTGTAAATTTTTACCTGTTTACAGTGTTAAGCTGTAGTGTCTAGGGCCCACCACTGAAACACAATTTGGGGACCCATGCAAATATCATCTGACCCCCATTTGTAACTTCTTAAAACTATGGCAAATAAAAAATGTCAGTAGTAGACCACTGCCTAGCCTGTGCCTCCAACTGTTCTGTCCTGTAGCCTACTGACTTTTGCGTGTACCAACAGTGGTCAAAACAAGGACAGTGGTAGGCAAATGAATCAGTTGTTAATTGGCAGGATGTAAAAAACATTTTTTTGCCATTTATTAATGGGGCTCCAACAAATCAGTGGCATGTCACTCAAAATTTAGAATGTAGTTTTACTATGGAATCTTTCACAGTGTCGTTACCAAATTGTGCTTAAATAAATAATGCTGTTTATTACAAAAAAGGTCCATTTAGAGAGGGCTATTTGAAAGCTAAGGAACTGCAGTTCTTGAAATCTCTAAAATTGCCCTCCCCTCCCACAACAGATTATTAGTGTTACATCTGCAGTCTGTGTCCGTCGCTGCTCTACCACTTTTGTTAAGAACATTATTAATTGAACTACTACAACTCCCATTCTTGCCTTCACTACTGCTACACTCTCATCCTTGCTCTATGTGCTGCTACACAGCTGTTTCTAATAAGCTTCTGCTATAACTCTGTGATGCTGACCTCATTTCCTTGCCTGAGCAATAAGGTTTCTAGCTTGCTAGGTTCCTTACAAAGCTGTGCTATTTACTGTTGTCTGCCCTTTTAACAACCTGTGCCTGTTTATTGTTGTGATTACCTGCTGCCAGCCCTGACGTTGGACCTGTTTCACAAATTCGCACAGACTGCATGCCCTGACCTTGGCCTATTACTTGTTACTTTGTTGCATTGCAATGGTATCTCTGATCCCCGTAGTTCAGCTGTCAACCACATTGGGACCAGTCCAAGAGGTAGCAGTCTGGTGCTTCCCTGCAGCTAATTCCGGATTCCTGTATAGGGACAGAAGGTGAAAACCAGGGAGCCGCCAAGATAACACCCTTAGGTTTAGCCCAAAGTTAAAACTGGTTGACATAGAGGTTCCACACCTATTGCTATAACAGCTGGCTATATTATACATCAATCTATAGACTGTGAATTAGCTAATAAAGCTCCGTCTGACAGAGGAGGGAAATGGAAAATTTTGATATACTATAACAGTGCTTTGAGCAAAAGTATTCTACTTTGGGTAACAAAACATGAACCCATTATTACTCAAATCTTCAAAGTGTACTGAAGCTTTTAACAAAAATTCCCAAGAGTATCCCTGATAAAACATTAATTTTTTTAAATGACAATGGGATCATTCAGTTAAAATGACAAAGGAAAGATTCAGTTTTTTTTTGTGACTACTCCTGTCACAAATGGAATTATTATTTCTCTGTATTATTTGCTTGCTTTTTTTTTTTTTTTTACTAATCGCTATTTACTATATTTTTCTATGCCATTAGCTTTTTACCTACATTGGGTAAAAGAGACTTTCTGATACATGGTTTCAGTTAATGAAGGAAAAAGTTTGGGAAATACTGGGCAGAAACATTGTTACATAGACCATTTTTAGGGGAGTATTATAAAATGTGTGTTTACATACATATTTTTACTATTTTTTACATACATATTTAACACATTTTTCTAGTGTATGTGTTTTTATTTATTCATATGATTTTATCAATGTCTAAAAATTATATTTTTATATTTGTCATTTCATGAACATTTTCAAATATACTCACAGAAAAGTAGATAATATCTTTGGAAAAGCAAAAGATTTTTTCACATTATCAGAGTTTATTAGACCACCACCATTGCAAAATAGTTGAAATATTCTTGGAATGGGAAATGTATGTTGCATTTCTGGGGATCATTTTCCTGGTCATATCAATGTTCCTTACTTTTGATGAGGACAACTTTTAACTGTTTTATGACATTATTTTTTCCATTCCTCCTTTCTGACTTAGGCCTAAAAAATAGATTTCTTTCAATAGAAATAATAAATCTGAATAATTGTAGAAGTTGCAGTTTCTAATCAAAACACCCTTATTACAATCAACACCTTATTTATTTTCATCGGATTTCTTTGTTAAGTGGACACAGCTGTAAGATGTAAGGTCTTCCAAAAACCCCAGGGTGGTCTAGCAGAAATTATACAAAAGAAGAAAATAAGAAATTAAATGAATTACAAAAGGTTCCTCATTTGTACATTTCTACAGTCCGTGATAGAGAATATTCTGTGTGAAGTTTATGTTAGTTTTAAGCCAGAATCCTGAGAAAATATTGAAAGATTATGTTTATCCTTGGTGAAAGTCTGAAGTTTCAAAATTCCTTTGGACATAGCAAACTTGGTTTCATTTTACTTCTCTTAATTTCTAAGGAATTATTCTTGGAAACATCTAGTGTGTTCTGTAGTTAATATTTATATGTAGATTGCTGGGCTGGGTGCAATTCATGTGAAACTAGACATGCTACAAGGGACCTAACAGTTTGGAGAAGAAATTATGGACAATTTAATTTTTTTAATTAAATTTTAAGTTGAAATTTTAACTTATGGCAGTAACATGGAGAGTTAAGAATTTATTGGTGGAAATGTCAGTAAAGTAGCCCATCTCATACAGTTCATTGAATCTAAGCCAAGGTCTCATACACAATTTCTTTTGGCTTTGTATTATGTCCATAGTTAGTCGGTGCCTAATATGGAGCCAAGCTTAATGTATCCAGCTATGCATAGCTTGTATAGATATCCACACATGTATATATATTTTTTCATTATGCAGCATGTCCCCATGGATGCTGAATTACAAAGTTTATTCCTCATAGATGCACTGTTTTGAGAGCTTCTAAGAGGAAATGGCACCAGATTAGGGAAGCACATTTCAATCTGGTAATGGTATGGCAGGAAAGTAAGCAAATGAAGAAAATACCTGGAAAGCTTTATAGTGTCTAAGGTATAAATGAAAGATAATGTATTTAAAATCTGTACTTTATAGTACATTAAAGAAGCTCAATTTCAAGATGTGACAGAAAGAAAGGATAAAATAATGGTAGAACTGCAACAGAAACTACCAGTGATTTTACAGGGAAATTAAATATTTGACAAAAAGAAGTTTCAGACTGGTCCACCAAAGGACTATAGATTATCCATGTTGGGCCATAATTCTTATATATTATATGAAACCAATGACAACCATTTGTAATGCTCTTTTCTCACAAAGAGACTCAAAGCATAGGGATAGTTGCTTGGCGGGGGTGACTCGCTGGGAAGTCAATGGCTGCCATATAGGTGCTCGACCTCAGCACACAACACACACCCTAGTAATTTCATAAAAAGCCAATTTGCATATGCGCATAATTTTTGGAGCGTAATAGAAAACCATAATACTTAGAGGAAACCCGTGCAACTGTGTGGACATACAAACTCCATGCAGATGTTGTCATTGGTCAGATTTAAACCCAAGACTAATTGTCACAACCTGACAGCTGAGAAGCTCTGACAGAAGCCTTTCAGAACCTCCTCCTTGAGTTGCTTTGTTGTGATGTTCAGTTCCTCATCTCGTTAGCCTCTCTCAGCTGTCATGTAGTTGGACTAATTGCATCCCTTTAAATTCCGCCCCATAATGCATTACTGGGCGGCTTATACTACTTCCTGGAGTGTGTGTGCATGCTGATCTTGTTTTCCAGTCTGCTACAAAGTTAAGTGCTGAACATTTATCTGTTATTTTCTGTTTGCTGGATCCCAGGTGACCCTGACTCCCTCCGTGTCTGGTGTAGGGAGCCGGTGGTCGTGTCCCCTCACTATTGTAGGGTGTTCAGGGGTTATATAGTCGAGGTACGTGGATATGCAACCATCCACCTCTGGGATCTTTGCATAGGCTGAGCAGCCAGGGAAAGTCTCAGGTCTTGTGCAGGGGTCTCCCTTTTGGTTCCTTAGCTTTGGATCCAGTGAGTCATATATGCATGTTGCTGTGTCTTGTTTCCTGTACACCGTCCGTGACATTATAAGCCGCCAAAACCGCCTCAAGCATGGATCCGGTTTCACTTTTGGCTGAACGCTTCCAGGGTCTTTCATTGGAGGTAGCTGATCTCCGTAAGACTTTTTCTCAGCTTCAGGTGACCGGTTCAGCTTGCGTTCATGGAGTTTGTTCTGAGCCTAAGATCTCGCTCCCGGATACGTTCTCCGGGGGTAGTGAGAATTTTGTGCGTTTTAGAGAGGCTTGCAAACTCCATTTTCGTCTTCTTCCCCATTCCTCTGGTGATGAGGAACGGAGGGTGGGGATCATTATATCGCTGCTCAGGGGTAACGCTCAGTCTTGGGCCTTTTCGCTGCCGGAGGGGGCACGGCCTCTCCGTTCAGTGGATGAATTCTTTTTAGCCCTGGGTCAGATATGATCCGGATCGTATTGCTCTGGCTGAGTCTAGACTACGTCTATTATGCCAGGGTAAACAATCCGCAGAAATATACTGCTCAGAATTTGGGAGATGGGCAGCTGATACTGGTTGGAATGATGCTGCACTCTGAAGTCAATTTTGCCATGGTCTTTCAGAGGGATTGAAAGATGCATTTGCCTTTCATGAGAGGCCTATTTCTTTGGACTCTGCTATGTCTCAGGCCGTTCGTATTGACAGGCGTCTTAGAGAGAGAGGAGAGATGTCCCCTTCCTGTCATACTCAGTCCCAGGACAGTGCAGCGGTCTCATTCTGTGCGCAGGGGTCTCGGTCGCTGTCAGCCCCTTCTGAGCAGGAGCCCATGCAGCTGGGGTTGATTGCTTCTGACAATAGAAGATTCAGCTCGCATGGGAGGGTTTATTTTTGTTGTGGAGGTATAAATCATTTGGCAAATGTTTGTCCTTCTAGGAGATTCAGGCAGTTTTCTGGGAGTAATAAAGAAACAAACAGGAAAAAATCTTTTAAAAATGTTCCGTCTGTTACTATTGGCAGGGTTGAGGCGGAAATTGAAGGTTTTCCGTTTGCTTGTAGTTCCCGTTTTGTCCTGCCTGCTAGGGTGGCGCTAGAGAGCAAGAGCATTTTTTGTGAGATTTTTGTGGATAGTGGAGCAGCTGTCAATCTCATTGATAATCAATTTGCAATAACTCATGGTTTCCAGGTGCGCACTTTGGGAAAGGATATTCCTGTTTTTGCTATTGATTCCGCTCCACTTTCTCAGAAATCATTAAAGGGCATAGTTCACAATATCCGTTTAATTGTGAGTGATGCTCATGTTGAGGATGTGTCATGTTTCGTCCTTAGCGGTTTGCCTACTCCTCTAGTGTTGGGGCTACCCTGGCTCACTAAACATAACCCCACCATTGATTGGCAAGCGAGGCAAATAAATGGTTGGAGTGACTTTTGCAGAGAGAATTGCCTCACGACATCTGTTTCTGAGGTTGCTACTAAGACTGTACCATCTTTTCTCTATGAATTTTCGGATGTCTTCTCTGAGAGTGGAGTTCAGGATTTGCCCCCGCACAGGGAGTACGATTGCCCTATTAATCTCATCCCAGGCGCCAAACTGCCTAAATCTCGTTTATACAATCTTTCCCAACCTGAGAGGATCGCTATGCGTGCTTATATCTCTGAGAGTCTGAGAAAAGGACACATACGACCCTCGAAGTCACCTGTTGCCGCTGGTTTTTTCTTTGTTAAGAAAAAAGATGGTTCTTTAAGACCTTGTCTAGATTTCAGGGAGCTGAACAGTATCACTATTCGTGACCCTTATCCGCTTCCTCTGATCCCGTACCTGTTTAACCAGGTTGTTGGTGCTAAAGTATTTTCCAAATTAGATCTAAGAGGGGCATACAACCTGGTCAGGGTCAGAGAAGGAGACAATGGAAGACGGCCTTCAATACCCCTGAGGGCCATTTTGAGAATTTGGTTATGCCTTTTGGTTTGATGAATGCCCCAGCCGTTTTTCAGCATTTCGTGAACAGCATTTTTTATCATTTGATGGGAAAATTTGTATTAGTGTATTTGGATGACATTTTGATTTTTTCTCCTGATTTCAAAACTCATAAGGAACATTTACGTCAGGTCTTGCTCATCCTGCGGGAGAATAAATTATATGCGAAACTGGAAAAATGTGTGTTTGCGGTTCCAGAAATTCAATTTCTGGGGTTTCTTCTCTCCGCTTCTGGTTTTCGCATGGACCCCGAGAAGGTCCGCGCTGTGCTTGAGTGGGAGCTTCCTGAGAATCAGAAGGCGCTGATAAGTTTTTTGGGCTTTGCCAATTATTACAGGAAGTTTATTTTGAATTATTCCTCTATTGTTAAACCACTCACTGATATGACCAGAAAGGGGGTAGATTTTTCATCCTGGTCAGTAGAGGCGCGTAAGGCTTTTTCTAATATCAAGGAGAGTTTTGCTTCCGCTCCCGTCTTGGTGCAACCTGATATTTCTTTACCCTTCATAGTTGAGGTTGATGCTTCTGAGGTGGGTGTGGGGGCGGTCTTGTCTCAGGGTTCCTCTCCTGCCAAATGGCGACCGTGTGCCTTTTTCTCGAAAAAACTCTCCTCCGCAGAGAGAAATTACGATGTGGGAGATAGGGAATTGTTGGCCATCAAGTTGGCTTTTGAGGAATGGCGCCATTGGCTAGAGGGAGCCAGACACCCTATTACCGTATTTACTGACCTATAAAAATCTGGCCTACTTGGAGTCAGCCAAGCGTCTGAACCCGAGACAGGCCAGATGGTCTTTGTTCTTTTCTAGGTTTAATTTTGTTGTCACATTCCGCCCTGGAGTTAAGAATGTGAAGGCAGATGCCCTGTCACGTTGTTTTCCGGGAGGCGGGAATTTTGAAGACCCGGGTCCCATTTTGGCTGAAGGTGTGGTGGTCTCTGCTCTTTTTTCTGAATTGGAGGCAGAGGTGCAGGCAGCCCAGTCAGAGGCTCCTGATCTTTGTCCTCCTGGGAGGTTGTTTGTGCCTATCGTTTTAAGACACAAGATTTTTAAGGAACACCACGATACGGTCCTTGCTGGGCACCCGGGGGCAAGAGCCACACTGGATCTCATCGCTCAGAGATTCTGGTGGCCTGCGCTTCGTAAGTCGGTTGAGGGTTTTGTGGCAGCCTGCGAGACTTGCGCTCGTGCCAAAGTCCCTCATTCACGGCCATCAGATCCTCTCCTTCCCTTACCCATTCCTTCCCGTCCTTGGACACATCTGTCCATGGACTTCATAACGGACCTGCCTCGTTCCTCAGGGAAGACTGTGATTCTGGTGGTGGTGGACCGTTTTAGCAAAATGGTGCATTTCATCCCTTTTCCTGGTTTGCCCAATGCTAAGACGCTGGCGCAGGCATTTATTGATCACATTGTCAAATTGCACGGTATTCCTTCAGACATAGTCTCTGATAGGGGCACGCAGTTTGTTTCCAGATTCTGGAAGGCTTTCTGTTCTCGCTTGGGGGTTCGGTTGTCATTCTCTTCTGCTTTCCACCCGCAGTCGAATGGCCAGACAGAGCGCGTCAATCAGAATCTGGAGACATATCTGCGCTGTTTTGTGGCGGAGAATCAAGAGGATTGGTGTTCTTTTTTGTCCCTTGCTGAGTTTGCTTTAAATAACCGTCATCAGGAGTCCTCTGATAAGTCACCATTTTTTGGTGCATATGGGTTTCATCCGCAGTTTGGGACTTTCTCGGGAGAGGGGTCTTCTGGTTTACCTGATGAGGACAGATTCTCCTCGTCTTTGTCATCTATTTGGCAAAAGATTCAGGATAATCTAAAGAGCATGAGTGAGAGATATAAGCGTGTGGCAGATAAGAGACGTGTGCTTGGTCCGGACCTGAATGTTGGTGATCTGGTGTGGTTGTCTACCAAGAATATCAAATTGAAGGTTCCCTTCTGGAAGTTGGGTCCTAGGTTTATTGGGCCTTACAAAATCCTGTCTGTCATCAATCCTGTTGCCTACCGTCTTGATCTTCCTCAGACTTGGAAGATCCATAATGTTTTTCATAAGTCCTTATTGAAACCTTATGTTCAACCCATTGTACCCTCGCCTTTGCCTCCTCCGCCGATTATGGTTGATGGGAATCTTGAATTTCAGGTCTCTAGGATTGTGGATTCTCGGCTTGTCCGCGGTTCTCTCCAGTACCTTGTTCATTGGGAGGGTTATGGTCCTGAGGAGAGGATGTGGGTCCCAGTGACGGACATTAAGGCCTCTCGTCTCATCAGGGCTTTCCATAGGTCCCATCCTGAAAAGGTGGGCTCTGAGTGTCCGGAGTCCACTCGTAGAGGGAGGGGTACTGTCACAACCAGACAGCTGAGAAGCTCTGACAGAAGCATTTCAGAACCTCCTCCTTGAGTTGCTTTGTTGTGATGTTCAGTTCCTCATCTCGTTAGCCTCTCTCAGCTGTCATCTAGTTGGACTAATTGCATCCCTTTAAATTCCGCCCCATAATGCATTACTGGGCGGCTTATACTACTTCCTGGAGTGTGTGTGCATGCTGATCTTGTTTTCCAGTCTGCTACAAAGTTAAGTGCTGAACATTTATCTGTTATTTTCTGTTTGCTGGATCCCAGGTGACCCTGACTCCCTCCGTGTCTGGTGTAGGGAGCCGGTGGTCGTGTCCCCTCACTATTGTAGGGTGTTCAGGGGTTATATAGTCGAGGTATGTGGATATGCAACCATCCACCTCTGGGATCTTTGCATAGGCTGAGCAGCCAGGGAAAGTCTCAGGTCTTGGTTCCTTAGCTTTGGATCCAGTGAGTCATATATGCATGTTGCTGTGTCTTGTTTCCTGTACACAGTCCGTGACACTAATGTTGAGCGAATCAAAGTATCTGAAGTGGACGTGTTTGTCACCTCACTGGCCGGGCGCGGTGATGTGATGAGATGACTTGATGAGAGTTTTTTCACAATGTCCTCAATCAAGATGGTTGTGAAAAGATGTGTATTTTTTATTTTTTATTGGTTTAGATCCTGAAAAGCCTTAATTTTAATCTCAGATGCCGTGATCAGCGATGAATGCAGCATCTGAGGGGTTCAATGATGGGGGTGGCACAATCGCTGTTTCCCGTCATTGTGACCGCTACATTCAAAGGAATGCGCTTAGTGACTAATGAGTAATTTGTCACAAATCGAATTTCTTTGTGAAATTTGTTGAAATTCGGTGAAGCAAGCGAATCGAATTTTTCATAACTTCACTCATCTCTACCCAAGACCCCAGCACTGCAGGGAACCAGTGCTAATGACTGAGCACTAAGAAGGTCACTTGTTGATATGTTCTGTCATTTTCTTTAGGCTAATTAAAAAATAATACATAGTGATATTGCTTATGTGCAATGTTGGCAAAATATGCTAAACCTGGACATCAAATTATTAAAAATATGAAAAATCACTGCCAATAAAATACGGTCCAAGGTCTAATAGTGTTTTGATAGCGTTTTTTTTTTTAAATAAAAGCGTTGTGGACTATGAAGGACCATGGATAAGAAGTAATTTTACCTTGCAGTTTTCGAAAATTAAAGGGATTGTCTACCTTGGACAATTGTTTATTATCATAAGGTTCTTACAATGAAATAATCATTACAGGGTTTGCTGCTAGGACACCTAATGATCAGCTGCAATCTGTCAACAGATTTTATAGTATATGCTCAATTTCCCTGCAGTAGTGACGGAAGAACATCAGCCAGGATGGTTTGCGAATGCGATCGCGCAAGTTTGCGGCGGGCCCCATTCACTTTAATGGCAGGCGAACTTGAAAAACCTTCAGCTCATATTTGCAGCCACCAAATACTTAGTAGAAGTGTACAAATAGTCCCACAACATGGACAGTGACATACTAGAGGGGGATCAATGACAAAAATTCCAACATAAAATCTGTATCTTAATCAGGGGACCTTTTTTTAGCATCTTAAAGGGAAATTCTCTGAAATGCGCCATGTTGGAGTCTAGAAAAACACAAATACATATGTTTAAATGAACTAAAAATATAAAATTGTATTAAAAATATGGCCTTCTTGAAAAAAAATCTAATAATAATAGTTGAAATTCGATAACACGTGGTCGCCACTGGTGTTGAATTCCTCCGAGGCCGCAACAATTATTGATTCACAGTACAGAAAAGAACAAGCAACTATGTGGCTGGAGGTAGATTACACCGTCATTGGATATCAATTTTCCAGCAGGCAAGTGTACTACAGGCCCCAAAAATTATGCATTCAGCGAACATAAAAGAACAAGCAAGTATGTGGCTGGATGTACATTACACAGTCATTGGATATGAATTTTCCAGCAGGCCAGTGTACTACAGCTCCCAAAAATTATGCATTCAGCGTACATAAAAGAACAAGTAAGTATGTGGCTTGAGGTAGATTACACGGTCATTGGATATCAATTTTACAGCAGGCCAGTGTACTACAGGCCCCAAAAATTATACATTCAGCATACATAAAAAAACAAGTAAGTATGTGGCTTGAGGTAGATTACACGGTCATTGGATATCAATTTTACAGCAGGCCAGTGTACTACAGGCCCCAAAAATTATGCATTCAGCGTACATAAAAGAACAAGTAAGTATGTGGCTGGAGGTCTATTAGACGGTCAATGGATATCAAATTTACTCAAGGCCAGTACAAATAGAAGTCAAATACATATGTTTAAAATAACTAAAAATATAAAATTGGATTAAAAACATGGATAACAAAATCCCCCCTCTTGAAAAAAAACCTAATGATAATAGTTGAAACACGTGGTCATAACAGGTGTTGATTTCCTCCGGGGCCCAAAACATTAGACATTCAATGGACAGAAAAGGCCTTTTATGATGCTGTATTTACCTAAGACAAAAACCAATATTTGTTCTGCCTGGTGATAAATATTTGTGGGCTGGCATGAGGAAATTCAATTTAACGTGGTCGTCAGAGGTGTTGAATTCCTCCGCGATCCATGCCACATAAATTTTTAGAAATGTGAGGTAGTCCACACTGTCTTGAGCTAGGCGAGTGCTGTGTTGGCTGCAAGAATGATCTCATATCCGAAGTGACCAACACATCTTCAAACCGCTCTCTTATTGCATGCGCTGTTGGATTGGTACCCGCAACTGTTTCTCTGTGAGTGGAAATTCCTCTACCAGCGCCCGCAAAAGCAGAATGCAGCATTTCTCGAAGCAAGGCCTGGAAGTTCTGCATTCTGACAGCCCTCTGTGATGATGGTAACATGTCCACCATTTTGTGTTTGTATCGGGGTCTAAGTACATTGTCACCCAGTATTGGTCCTTGCCCTTTATGCTTTTTATACGAGGGTCCCTCTTCAAACAATGGAGCATGAAGGACCCCATTTGCACTAAACTGGAAGCAGTGGAGTGTCCGGGCTCCTGCTCATCGTCCAGGATAATGTCATCCTTGGTCTCCTCCGCCTATCCATGGACAACACCAGCGATCCCAGAAATGTTTAAAGCATGCTCTTCTTGCTCCTCCTCCACCCCGGCACCATCCTCCTCTGACTCCCCTTCAGACTCCTGTTGACTTGTCTCAGATGGAGTAGCCCCCCCCCCTGGAAATTCATTCAGCATTGCGACTTCCTAATCTTCCTGCTCCTGCAACTCGACGGCTTGATCAATGACACGATGCAATGCACACTCCAGAAATAAGGCGTAAGGTACAATGTCACTGATGGCGCCCTGGCTGCAATTGACCAGTTTGGTGATCTCATCAAATAGCCGCAAAAGTCTGCATGCATCGTGCATGAGCAGCCACTGGCGTGGTGAAAATAAAACAAGCTCCCCAGAACCTGTCCTGAGTTCATACAGGTAGTCGTTAACGGCACGTTTCTGCTGGAGCAGCCTTTCAAGTATATACAAGGTGGAGTTTCAGTGTGTGGGGCAGTCACAAATCAGACGTCTGACAGGCAGGAGGTGTCGCCGCTGAACGTCATCAAGGCGAGCCATGGCCGTGTAAGATCTAAAATGGACAGAAATTTTCCTGGCCTGCCGCAAGACGTCCTGGACCCCAGAGTATTTGGAAATGAATCGCTGCACGACTAAGTTCAGGACGTGTGCCATGCATGGCACATGCGTCATTTTGCCCTGTTTCAGCACGATGAGCAGATTGGCCCCATTGTCGCACACCACTTTACCAACTGTCAAATTGAGCAGGGTTAGCCACTGAAAGGCTTGTGACCGCAAAGCTGAAAGGAGTGCAGGGCCAGTGTGGCTCTTTGTTTCCAGGCACAACAGTTGCAGCACATCATGGCAATGTCTCACCTGGCACGTCAAATAGGTTATGGGGAGCTTGGGGGGCGCAGCGGAAGAGGCGGTAGCAGTGGAAAAAGAGGAGTCAACTGAGGAGGAGATGGAGGATGGAGTAGGAGGAGCAGAAGAAGAGGCAGACCTGCATGCAATCCGTGGTAACTCCAAATCCACATGGGTGCCATGGTTTGCATGCTTGACCCAGTTGGCAGTAAAAGTTATATACCTTCCCTGCCCGTGTTTGCTAGACCATGTGTCTGTGGCCAGATGCATCCTGGCACCGACACTGTGTGCCAGTGATACATTCACTTGTTCACTTACCGCTGAACGTGGCCATATAGCTCTAGATGACCTTCTGGGAGAAATATTTCCTTCCGGGGACATTCCATTCTAAAGGCCTCCAAGTCCACCAGTTTATATGGCAGTAGTTGGTGGGCTAGCAGTTCCGACAAGCCAGCAGTCAGCCGTTGGGAAGAGGGTTATCCGGCGTCATCATCTTTTTTTGCTCGAACATTTGGGCCATGGAAGCCTGCCTTTTGCCAGATGAACGCAACATCGGCACAGTGGAAGGTGGAGTGGAGGACAAATGGGAGGAGAGAGGAAAAGGAAAAGAGGCAGGACGTGGAGCACGGGGAGTGTGTCGTTGTGAGTTCTGACGGTGTTGCCTTCTAAAGGCGGTCGTTCCTAGGTGAGTGTTGGGCTTACCATGACTTATGCGTTGACAGCACAGGCTGCAGATGGCAACACTATTGTCAGCAGCGGACACGTTAAAAAAAGCCCACACTGCGGAGCCATGTTTCGGCTTCCTGGGAGCACTAGAAGTGACCGTGCATGGTGGATGGCTCATTCCAGATACATTAGCAGTCTGCTTTTTACCTCCTGTGCAATGCGAGTTCAGCCTGCGTCTCCTCCTTCTCCTCCCTATCTGCTGCTCCATCTCTCCCTCTGAACTCCCCTGCTCTTTCTCTCTTGTGGGCTCCCATGTGACGTCCATCGACACGTCATCATCGTCACTTTCACCACCATTGACATTAAAGATCTCGGAGTAGGCAGCAACAGCGGGGACCACCCTCTTTGGGCTGATCTGGGTACTGTCGCCAGACTGCTGGGTGGTGACCGTTGATACCTCCTCTTCCTGATCCGATGCAAAGAATGGCTGCGCATCAGTAAGGTCTTATAATGGATGGGAAAATAATTCCTCTGACGTGAGCAGAGGGATGGTGGTGTCTTTGGGGGTGCACACAGCAGAGAGTGAAGAGAGTGCAGATAGAGAGGATGAGGAGGGTGCAGAA
This sequence comes from Bufo gargarizans, assembly GCF_014858855.1. Lineage (NCBI taxonomy): Eukaryota > Metazoa > Chordata > Amphibia > Anura > Bufonidae > Bufo > Bufo gargarizans. Next base: position 40,076,983 of record NC_058082.1, on the reverse strand, counting down.
GCTTAAGGCTGAGTGAGCCACTCAACCAAGTCTGTTGCGTCCTTTGACGTAATCGCACGCACCTTCTGCAACTTCCCACTTATGCTCTGGCCTTGTGCACCTGCCAGACCCCTATGACCCCTGCGGAGTGGCCTGCCTCCGTCTCTGTCTGTAATTTTCAAAATGACCCTGTGACAAAAGTCCCTAGAGAAGAGCAGTATTTGTGGAAGAAGGTATATTACACCCCTGCTTCAATCAGATTTTTTGGGGGGCAACTGGTATATCACACCAGTTGAAATTATTTGTTCCAATAGCGTTTGTCACTATCTGTAGCTCCGGTAACGCAGCAAAACCGCAAACAAATGCTGCACTACCCAAATGCACTATATAGAAAGTATATAATTTGTATATAGCACCCCAGCTTCAATCAGTTTTTTTGGGGGGGCAACTGGTATATCACACCAGTAGAAATTATTTGTTCCAAAGGCGTTTGTCACTAACTATGTGTAGCTGCGGTAACGCATCAAAACCGCAAACAAATGCTGCACTACCTAAATGCACTATATAGAAAGTATATTATTGGTATATAACACCCCTGCTTCAATGCTGTTTTTTGGGGGGGATGACGAATACCATCCCTTGTGCCCGCTTGACGTCAACTATGTCGAGCTCACGAGATACGGTATGGTCACTGGTTACTAAGGCGTGATGTTACACTCTTCCGGAGGAGCGGGTAAGGTCAACTTGGTAGAGTTTACACCGACTCCTCCTGTCAACACGGGCACAGAGAGGCAACAAGCGCTTCCTCAGCCCGGAAAATCTGCCTCCAGCTTCTCGTTTGATATAAGCCCGGTCCGCTAACGGGATTATATAGGGTGAGAAACCAACCCGCAGTAGGTTACAACTACTCGTGTGATATACCAGTTGCCCCCTGTCAGGAATATGGATTATCGTTTAATGGCAGCCATGATTTTTATTTAAATCACCTTGGTTAGTGTACATGCAAAATAAGTTCTCACTTCAACCCTCGGCTTGTCAGATAGCAGAGGTAGTAAACTCCACAGGCGTCCTGGCTTCAAGCAAGCCACTTGTTTACAAATTCACACGTCCTCCAGTCAGCCAAGAACCAAGCTGATGTAACAGGAAGAATCTCTCAGCATGGGGTCTTAGCCCCTGCCCAGATCTATCATTTCCCCCCAGACATCATGGAACCGGCAGTTCGATAAGGAATTATGAATCGTCTGTCCATCGCAGGCATGAGTCAAATATATATTTGCGATCCTGTGACCAAGACGGTCAGTCTCCTACTCTTAGCTTGGTAATAGGATGCCTGGGAGGGGAGATTTACAAACCAATGCTACACTACCCAAATGCACTATATAGAAAGTATATAATCGGTATATAACACACCTGCTTCAATAAGTTTTTGGGGAGTCAACTGGTATATCACACCAGTAGAAATTATTTGTTCCAATGTCGTTTGTCACTATCTGTAGCTGCGGTAACGCAGCAAAACCGCAAACAAATGCTGCACTACCTAAATGCACAATATAGAAAGTATAATATTGGTATATAACACCCCTGCTTCAAACAGTTTTTTGGGGGGGCAACTGGTATATCACACCAGTAGAAATTATTTGTTCCAATGGTGTTTGTCACTATCTGTAGCTGCGGTAACGCAGCAAAACCGCAAAAAATGCTGCACTACCCAAATGCACTATATAGAAAGTATATAATTGGTATATAACACCCCTGCTTCAATCAGTTTTTTTGGGGGGCAACTGGTATATCACACCAGTAGAAATTATTTGTTCCAATAGCGTTTGGCACTCTGTGTAGCTTCAGTATCGCAGCAGAACCACACACAACTGCTGCACAATAAAAATGCACTATAATATATTCCCTAGAGCAAAAGAATCTCTTTGAAGTTGCTGTCTGTTCTGGTTTAGAAAATGATGCTGTACAAACACATACATTTTATTTAGTTAAACGCTCTACATACAGTACCATCATAATGAATCAAATAATAAGTAGGTAAAAATTTATAATCAATATAGTTATGAGGTTCTAGACATTGACAACACATAGTGTTGCTCTCTCTCTCTCTCTCTCTCTATATATATATATATATATATACTGTATACACATTCTATGTCATTTTCAGACTAACAAGCAGAAACAATCTGACAATCAACAATCTACTAAGTGATTTAATATTGTACACCAGGAGACTAAGAGCAGGATATGCAAGTGCCCCCAATCACATTAAACCTTTCAACAGGAAATATCTGTCACTTCAGACAACATGAAGTTGTTAATTCTAGCAATCATATGGATTCTTGCTGCTAAAAATATATATTGGGCCAATTTTAAAATCACAGTTGCCATATTTAAATGATCACAAACTTTTCACATACCTTTGCATAAACCATTAGTACAAGTAACTTTAAGAAATTTTATAATATATCTTAGCAGAGAAAATACCTTAGTCTAGAGTGATCAATTGTTTCTTTCCTTCCCCCTTTTCTAAAATGATAAAGAGGTGTGGCTGTGGCCTTACACAGTCTAGCCTAGTCAGCAACACTGATTGGACAATGTCTGATCCAGGTGTCAATTTATTTATAAATTCCGAATAGGAATAATACAGTAATAGTATAGGAGTATATGCTTCAGAATTTATATTTCATGGGGAACCCAACAATGTTATCCAACAAGATATGTCAGGAGAAGTGACGGGTCATCAGTAATTCGGAATTGCATACTTTCATAAAAGACACTGTTTTAAGGTAAGGTTCTATGTACAGGGAAAAAAACTTTTTATTAATTATGTTTAAAAGGTTAAAATATAAAAAAATACGCAATTGTAGAAATGAGCAAGTGAAAAACTTTATATTTTTAATTTTCACAATTTTCTTACTTCTAATGAAATGAAAAATAACATATCAGATGGAAATAGACATGAGGAAACAAATATGGGAAAACATGAGAAGTAATCAGAATGAAAAAGGAAATAGATTGTTTTTCTTTCTTCCAGGCCGTCTCTCCGGTACTTGACATCAGCAAAATTGAGGGAAATATGTTCCTAATTGTAGGGCAGTAGTTGTTTACCTAAAGTGGTGACATGATCTGTCACTCAAGTCATGTTTACCTAGCCCCTTTATGATAATTCTCACAATTAAATTGGTTACTTATGTGGTGTTAAAGGAATACATCCTTAATTAGGAAACCTACCATGGGTTGGATCCCCCTTCAGGGACATAATTTGATGAAAAAGACATTTTCCAGTGAATAGTGTTATTTATTTTGGAGCATTATGATGCGGTTAACAGAAGCCTAATGTTCAAAAATGATGTGTCAAGAGCATAATAAAATTCACATTACTGTGATAGAAAAACAATACTTTTAATACATTTTGCTTTAGGAGGAAGTGAAACATTACTGATTATTATTTATTTAAGAATTCCTATGATATATTGTAAAATCCATTTGTCTAGCGTCTCACATTATTCGTGATTATTAAGGAAAATGCAGAGCTTGGAGAAATTTTTGTAAGTCAAGAGTTAAGACCAACATCCTACATTTTGCCTCCAGCTATTTCATTTCACGGAATTAAATAAGTCTGCCTCTGGGTCCTTAATACATTCTTACATGACTTTGTGAAAGTTTTCTTTGTAAATTTTTTTTTAGAAATGAATATTTATGACACATATTAGAGGTTAGCAAATGAGGATGAACTTTGACATGAAGAATAATTCAATAAGATAAAGGACATGGTAAGAACACACAGCAAGGCAACCTTAACATTACAAAGAGGGTGGAGATAATTTATCATTTCATCAAGACGTGTATTCTTTTTTTTATTGCAAATTTTGGAGCAAATCCTTTTTGCACAAAAATATAGACTATTTGTAATTTTGTATTATAGAAACATAGATGGGGTTAGTTATGACAATTCCATATACTGTATGCCATATTTATCAACTGCAAGGTCACAAAAAAGTCACAATCTTACACCAGTAGGGGGTTGGTGTAATATAAAATGGAGAAACATTTCTAAAGTTAAAAAAGTATGCAAATCTATCAAACTACATGTAATGTTTAATACATTTGGCGCATATTGCATAAATGCAGACTCCAGCAAAACTGAAATTTGACTCATGATAAATTCATGGTATTTACAGTGGTGTAGCTATGGCGGTGGGGGGGGGGGGGGGCTCAGATGTAGCAGTTGCATCCAGGCTCTGGCATCTAAGAGGGCCTAAAGGGCCCTCTGCTACATAAGAAATCTCCAGTATTAAAGACTATGCTGTAACTAATGCCTGGGCATAAGCAATGATATATAAGAATATCCAATATTCCAATGCATTATAGTTAAAAATATAAGATCAAAATTCAAAGTCCCCAAACAAGACTCATAAAAGTATTGAATTAAATAAACATTGTGAAAAAATGGCAATAATTAGCACAATAATAAACACAATTTCTTTTTATTAAATACCTTTATCAGAAAAAAGTTATTTAGTATGATAACTAAAAAGAAAGCTAATATATATATATATATATATATATATATATATATATATATATATGTCCTTCATTGGCTTTCCTCTGGGCATTATATATGCTGGGAGGTATGAGATGCATTCTGAGGTTAAAGGGGTTCTTAAAGGGGAATTAGTTAAAGGGGAAGTTAAAGGGGAATTAAGAAAATGAAAATACTTAAATATTACTTTATTATAAATAAATATATTCCCAAATACCTTTCATTAGCTATACTGGTACGTTTGGTCTGGGGAGCAATCATTAGGAGAAATAAATTGGCCGCTATCCTATTAGTACACACAGAATGCCTCAGAATGCATCTCATACCTCCCAGCATATATAATGCCCAGAGGAAAGCCAATGAAGGACATATATATATATATATATATATATATATATATATTAGCTTTCTTTTTAGTTATCATACTAAATAACTTTTTTTCTGATAAAGGTATTTAATAAAAAGAAATTGTGTTTATTATTGTGCTAATTATTGCCATTTTTCACAATGTTTATTTAATTCAATACTTTTCTGAGTCTTGTTTGGGGACTTTGAATTTTGATCTTATATTTTTAACTATAATGCAAACAATACTTGTCCTAGTCAAAACAGAAGGCCAAATTACTGACAACGTTAAGCTGAAGAGCTGCCTCATCCTCCTCTCTACTCTGCTTGTCAGGGATTATAATCCTGAATATAGCTGATAAGGTCTTTAGCTGAATGTCTGAAGGAAAGGAGCTCATGAGCAGGCATGAAGTACAGAGAGGATGGCCAGGACAGACTGCGGTAATCTCAGGCTGTGGTAAAGGACACTGCATACAAATGCTGCTGCTCATTACTCACATGCTGACCTCCTCTCTGCACTTCATGTCTCCTCATGAACTCTATTCCTACAAAGATTCAGCTGAAGCTTGTATTAAACTGTATTAAGGATCATAATCCCTTACAAGCAGAGCAGAGAGGAGGATTAGGCAGCTCTTTAGCTCAGTGTTGTAAAGTAACTTGACCTGTTGTGTTATTAGGACAGATTTTTGGTGTACTAATAGGACAGCGGTCATTTTGTTTCTGCTAATGATTGCTCCCTAGAAGAAAAAAAAGGCATTATAACTAATAAAAGGTATTTGGGAATATATTTATAATAAAGTATTATTTAAGTATTTTCATTTTCTTAATTCCCGGAGAACCGATTTAACAGCATCTAGAAAGCATTAAGAAATTGCTTTATGGCAGCCTGATGGGCCACAGACACATTAGTCAGGAGGGGACCTTATTGACTTCTATGGGAAATTACTTTGTGCGCATTCCATGTCTGTATGTCTGCATGGTCATTTCGCAAATAAATTGAGAATGTCCTATTATTGTCCACATTATGATTATTGTCCACATTATGAATAAGAATAAGACTGTTCTATTAGAGGCCGTCCGTTCCATTCCACAAAATGCGGAATGCACACGGGCCGGTATCTGTGTTTTGTGGATTTGCAATTTGCAGACCGCAAAACACCCAACGGTTGTGTGCATGAGCCCTTAGAATGACAGATAAGCAGATAACTACAGTAAAGTGATCTGTTCAGACCAAGAAGTTGCGTCTACAGTATTATTAGTAGCCAGTGTGAAAACTGCAGGATTTTATGGCATTTGTTTAAAGTAGCTCTGTCACCAGGATAAATCCTTTTATGTTTCAAAAGATTTATTGAAAATTTATAGCATCATAAATGTATCGTGAGATATCTATGGTATAAACATTTTGTTCATACAAAGAGTAGAAACAAATAAATAAAATAAAATTACATTAACAAAAATCAAAAGGAGATCCTATAACAGTTACTTGCAAGGTGATTGGTACAGAGTATAACAACCAGTCATGTTCAAGTGGTCAATAGGCCTCACATACTTGAGGCCTCCATACAAGATTCATCTGATATTACAACGATATACTGTGTTGTATATTGGTGGAGTAAAGGGAGGAAACTCAGGGCTCCCATAATTTTTCAAAAGCCTCAAATGTGTCCATATGAATTGCTGAAAGTTTTTCATAAAATAGAATCCTATTGATTCTATCTATCTATAACTGCCTGAAAACTTAACGTATCAGATTTCCATTTATACGCAATATGGATTCTGGCAGCCAGTAGTATATGTTGCGATAGTTTGAACTTGGCAAATGTCAGCCAAGGGGGCTTATCCCCTAAGAGACATAAAGAGGGAGTGGGCTGGTAGTTGCTTCCTAATACTGTAGAGATCAGTCTGCCTATTTTGGACCAGAACAGCCAGACCTGGGGGCATGTCCACCAGATATGGTAGACTGTACCATCCTTGTCACACCCTCTAAAACATGGCGGTGATACTTCTGGGTATATACGGTGCAAGGGTACTAGATGGGTCCTGTGAAGGACTTTAACAGAGGTTTCTGCCAATGTAGTTTGCCAAGAGTTTTTGGTTAAGGTCTGGGAACGGAGAAGCCACTCGGAAAGTGGGCATTCTTCCTGCATATCCCTCTCCCACTCCACCATATATGAAAGTTTAACTCCCTCAGGTGAGGCATCGAGAATTCCATATAGTCTAGATAGTAGTCCCTGCTTGTACAAAGAAAAAGTGACAAAGCGTTCAAAGGGGGTAAAATCTAAGCTCAAATTGTTAATCTTCAGAGAGTGGAGGAATGAGAATACTTGATTGGCTGCAAATTACACTAGTAGGGAGATCAAACCTATCCTTAAAGTCAGTCAGTGTGATCAATTTTCCCCTGACCAAGAACTTATGCAACGTTGTACATTTGTTGTTGATCCACCAACTGAAATCAGCTGTCCTAAGCCCTGGTGGGAAGGCAGGGTTGCCCATTATGTGGAGAAGTGGTGTGTATTTAGACTGAAGCCCCAAGTTAAATCTAACTGATCTCCACATCAATAGAGCTTGATAGGATAGTGGCGAGTTGGAACGAACTGCTGTTGGTATAGGTAGGGTAGTCCAGAGTAGGGCTCTCCACGACCAAGGAGCAAGAAGTGACTGTTCTATCGAGACCCATTAGGGGGTGTGTCTCTGGTTTCAAATGCGTCATGAATAACTGAGCTAGTCTAGCTGCTGTGTTTTATGCCGACACATAGTAGCCCGAGCAATAGGGGCACGTTTATTACCCCAAATGAATTTCATTACATCCTTTTGTAGGTCATGGAGATCCCGACTCGGGACTTGCAATGGTATAGTACGAAAAAGATATAGGAGCCTAGGCAGGACGACCATTCATATTATGTGTATCCTCCCTATCCATGATACTGGTAATATGCTCCAGGTCTTAAGGTCTTCCCTAATTGTACGGTATAAAGGAGTATAGTTCAACTTCACATCAGGTGAGGTTGGGTGGGCACTACAGTACCTAAATATGGTTAGGTAAATGTTGGAACTGGAAGTTTTGTAATAGGAGTGACATTAGTGATGGGGAGGCATTGTATAACATAAGCTCTGATTTTTGATGATTGACCTGAAGCCCAGAGGCTTCTGAGAAAGACTTCAGGATTTGTAAAAGGTTTGGTAGTGACACATGGGGGTTTGTAAGGAATAAGAGGAGGTCATCCGCAAACAAGCTAAGCTTGTATTCAGTGTTTCCTACCTTGATCCCCGTAACTTTCTGGTCATTCCCGATATGAATGGCAAGAGGTTCCATTGCCAAATCAAAGAGAGACGGGGAGAGGGGGCACCCCTGACGCGTACCCCTAAGTATTTGGATGGGAGCAGGATGTAGGGACGGAAGCTTAAGGTAGGCAACCGGAGTGGAATAAAGGACCCTGACTGTCTTCACAAATGGACCTTTAATACCCATAGCATGAAGGACTTGATGTAAATAATCCCATGTGATAGAATCAAAGGCCTTTTCTATGTCGAGAGCCAGGACAGCTAAAGGAGTGATCTGTTTATTTGCGACCTGGATCAGATTAAGGATTTTTCGGATGTTATCGGGGGCTTCTCTGCTGGGAATAAATCCTACCTGGTCTTTATCAATTAGACCAGGGAGAAGATTATTGAGTCGCCTAGCAAGGATGGATGTGAGAATTTTTGTATCCAAGTTCAATAATGATATCGGCCTATAATTAGACGGAGATAGGTGATCCTTCTTGGGCTTGGGAATGACCGTAATGTTGGCAGCTAAGAAGTCGGGGTGAGGAATATTACCTTGCATAATATGATTGCAGAATTTGGTGATATGGGGGGTCAGCAGTGAAGCAAATTTTTTATAGTAGAGGGCCGATAGACCGTCTGGGCCAGGGGCTTTACCCACTTTTAAGGCCTTAATTGTGAGTTACACTTCCTCGCCCACTATTGCTTTGCTTAGGTCATTTACTGTTTCGGGAGATACCTGTGGCAACCTGATGTCGTTCAGGAAGTTACTATCCACCTGTCCATGTCCACTTCCCGGCTTAGCATAAAGTAGTTGGTAAAACTCGTGGAAGGTTTTGTATATGGTTACTGGGTTGGAGGTTACCTGTCCTGACCTTGAGCGAATCTGAAACACCTGGTTGATTTTTTGTCTAGCTTTAAGTTGACAAGCTAACATCTTGTCAGGTTTGTTAGCGTATTTATAGTAATAGGATGCGGTCCAACGTGAAGCTTTCTCCAGATGGTTTGTGAGAATCATGTTTATTTGTAGTTTGGCGTTTTTTATTTCTCTAAGTAGGTACAGTGAGGGGGACCTTTGATGGGCCCTTACTAGTCTACTGTTACGACCAGAGGATGTGGATCCTCTGTGTCAGCTGATAGAGGACTGGGATTAGTCCAATATCGCAGACTGCTGACTCTCAGAGACAGGACCCTGGTGTCTGCACCTGTTACCTTGAATGCAGCTACCTGCAGTAGTGTGAACAGAGTCCAACAAAGGCAGAATAAAGTAACAGATGGTCTTTACTGGCAGACAGTATACAAAAAGTCACTTGACAGGTACAGGCAACACAAAGTTCAGAGCAATATAGCATGCAGATATAAGCAGTCTCAGAGGCAGCGCAGGGTCTGGATCCAGGCAGACTTTACATGGGCAGATGCATAATCAGGCAGTGCAGATATAAGCAGTCTCATAGGCAGCGCAGGGACGGGATCCAGGCAGACTTACTGGAAGAGATGGACTGATGCGTTGTCAGGCAGTGCAGAGGTCTATAATCCAGGAGGTCCAATAAACAGACAGCAGGCAGATGCGTGGTCAAATGAAGCGGAGGTCAGAATCCAGGAAATCCAACAAACAGACACAGTGGAGTGCTTCAGCGGGAGTCCAGAGGTACAACAACCACGCTTGGGCACTTCATGATGAGTGAAGCTGCCTTAAATACAAATAGTCCCGCCTCCGGGTGGGGATGGTAATCAGGAACCAGCTGCCTACTCCTATAAGAAAGGGAGAGGTGCGCGCGCGCGTGCTATAGCTCATCAGATGACACCTGGCAAAGAGGACGGATGCGACGGTATGCTGGCGGGCACCTGCGTCTCCTACAAGGTAAGCCAGTACTGGGACCCATAGTGCTGCAATGTGTAGACAGCGATCTGCCACCCTGCAGTGGAGATGCAGATCCCATACTGACAGTACCCCCCCTCTTACGCCCCCTCCTCCACACGGCTGACCTGGAGAGAAATTTCTTCAGCAACAGAGGGGCATGAATATTCTCTGCAGATTCCCATGACCTTTCTTCAGGCCCGTAGCCCTTCCAGTCCACCAAATAGAAGGTCTTACCTCTGATAATCCTCCTGTCTAGAATGTCCTTAACTTCAAACTCATCATCCATAGTGACAGGAGGAGGGTTCTGTGAAGTGCCTTTGCAAAACCTGTTAAAGACAGCTGGCTTAAGTAATGAAACATGAAATGAGTTGGGAATCCGCAAGGTAGCAGGTAGTTTGAGCTTGTAGGCAACAGGATTAATTTTCTTGATCACAGAAAAAGGTCCCAAGAATCGCGGAGCCAGTTTGTAAGAGGGAAGTCTGAGACGGATATTCTTAGAAGAAAGCCATACCTTGTCTCCAATGGCAAACTGAGGAGGAGGTCTGCGCCTCTTATCCGCAGACCTTTTCATCTGGTCCGCTGTTCTCCGAAGCGATACTTTAGTGTCAGACCAGACCCGAGACAGCTGCTCCACACAGGAATCTGCCGCAGGAACTCCAGAAGAAGGCCGCACAGGAAGAGGAACACTTGGATGTCGTCCATAGACCACAAAAAATGGAGATTTACCTGTGGCTTGGTTGACTCTATTGTTATGAGCAAATTCTGCCCAGGGAAGATGCTTCACCCAGTCATCCTGATGGGCATTGGTGAAATGTCGCAGGAAGCTGACCAATATTTGGTTCATGCGTTCCACCTGGCCGTTAGTCTGTGGATGATAGGCAGAAGAGAAGTCCAAAGAGACATTCAGAGACTTACATAAAGATCTCCAGAACCGGGAGGTGAATTGTACTCCTCTATCCGAGACGATATGGAGGGGAAATCCATGAAGGCGGAAGATATGTAAAATAAATAGCTCAGCAAGACGAGGAGCAGATGGCAGACCTGGAAGCGGAATAAAGTGCGACATCTTAGAAAAACGGTCAACGACAACCCAAATGACTGTACAGCCCTCAGAGACAGGTAAATCGGTTATGAAGTCCATACCAATATGCTGCCAGGGGACCTCAGGCACCGGAAGAGGCAATAATAAACCTGCAGGTTTCAGTCTGGGAGACTTATTCTGGGCACACAAGGTACAGGAAGCCACAAAGTCTACAATATCCGCTGTTATGGATGGCCACCAGTAATGTCTGGAGATGAGATTCAAGGTCCCCCGTTGACCTGGATGGCCGGCAATCTTGGATGCATGCCCCCACTGTAAAACCTTCCTTCGTTTAGATTCCGGAACAAAGATCTTACCTGGGGGAACCTTGGACAGGTTAACTGGAGCCACTGGGACTACTTTATTTGGTTCAATGATAAACTGGGGTTCGTCTTCTGAATCTGTGGTTTCAAAGGACCTGGAGAGAGCGTCCGCTTTGATATTTTTGTCAGCGGACCGAAAATGCAATTGAAAATTAAATCGGGCAAAGAAGAGAGACCAACGGGCCTGACGAGGATTAAGTCGTTGAGCTGTCTGCAAATAGGTGAGGTTCTTATGATCGGTGTAAATTATGACTGGTAGGCTAGAACCCTCCAGAAGATATCTCCATTCCTCTAGAGCCAACTTAATTGCTAGGAGTTCCCTGTCCCCAATAGAATAGTTTTTTTCGGCAGCGGAAAATAACTTAGAAAAAAAACCACAAGGAGACATACGACCTGAGGCATTCTTCTGTGACAGGACGGCCCCGGCTCCCACAGAGGATGCGTCCACCTCCAAGAAGAACTGTTGGTTGGGTTCTGGGCGTCTAAGGACTGGAGCTGAAGAAAAGGCTTGCTTGAGGGAGGAAAATGCTGTCTCTGCTTCAGGGGACCATAGTTTGGGATTGGCACCCTTCTTGGTCAGGCCAGAAATAGGAGCTGTTAGGGTAGAAAAATTACGGATGAATTGACGATAATAATTGGCAAAGCCCAGGAACCTTTGTATTGCCTTCAGGCCGGAGGGACGGGGCCAGTCGAGCACTGCTGCCACCTTTCCAGGATCCATTTTGAGACCATGATCCGAGATGATGTACCCCAGGAAGGGCAGGGACGACTTTTCAAAGACACACTTTTCCAATTTAGCGTACAGACGATTCTCTCGTAAGCGTTGTAAGACCATCTGCACATGCCTGCGATGAGTTCTGATGTCTCTGGAAAAAATAAGAATATCATCCAAATAGACAACAACACAAGAATAGAGCAGATCTCGAAAAATGTCATTGACAAACTCCTGGAAGACAGCAGGGGCATTACTGAGCCCGAAGGGCATCACGAGGTATTCATAGTGGCCATCCCTGGTATTAAAAGCTGTCTTCCATTCGTCACCCTCACGAATCCGTATTAAATTATATGCCCCCCGCAAGTCCAACTTAGAGAAGATCCGAGCCCCACGGAGTCTATCAAATAATTCAGAAATTAACGGTAAAGGGTATTTATTCTTGATGGTGATCTTATTCAGACCACGGTAGTCTATACAGGGGCGAAGAGACCCATCTTTCTTTTTCACAAAAAAGAATCCTGCCCCTGCAGGTGAGGAAGACTTCCTGATGAAACCCCTCTCAAGGTTCTCCTTAATGTAATCTGCTGTTGCCTGCGATTCGGCAGGGGACAGAGGATAAACACGACCCCGAGGAGGAGAAGTCCCAGATAGTAAATCAATTGGGCAGTCATAGGGGCGATGGAGAGGTAGTGTCTCAGCCTCTTTTTTATCGAACACATCCGCAAAGGAATGATAGACCACTGGCAAGGCCTCCAGGTTTTTAGGGGGGGATATAGAGACCCTTCGTTGAATGGAACATAAGCACTTGCCTTGGCACAGCTGTCCCCATTGAAGAACCTCTCCAGAGCTCCACTCGATTACTGGATTGTGCATCCTAAGCCAGGGCAACCCCAGCAAAAGAGAATGGGACAGTTCAGGGAGCACATATAGAGAAATCTTTTCAACGTGTAACCACCCTACCTGCAGTTCCAACGGCTCAGTGATGAACCGGACTGGATCCGTCAGTACTTGTCCACTGACGGCAGTCACCAGCAGGGGATTTTGAAGCAGGCGTACAGGAATGTGGTATTGACTCACCATAGCTTGGTGAATGAAGTTCCCCGCAGACCCGGAATCCAAGGAAGCAGATATGGAGACCTTGATGCCCCCAAGAACCAGAGTCACAGGAATTTGGAGAGTGGAGCAGTTTTCGCCTAGAGCCGCCTCTCCCAAAGACCCTAAGCATTGGAGTTTCCCGACTTCTGGGGACAGTTGCGGACACGGTGACCCGAACCACCACAGTAGAGGCAGAGTCCAGAAGACATGCGAAGACGACGTTCCTCATCCGAGAGCCGAGTGGAATTCACCTGCATGGGTTCAGGATCCGAAAAGGAGGTGCGTAATGGAGGTTGAGACATATTAGACTTAAACAGTTGTTGTGGAAGTCTTTTCTCTTGACGGGCCTCCCGAGCTCGCTCCGAAAACCGTATGTCGATTTTAATAGCCAGAGAGATCAGAGCCTCAAGGGAGGTAGGCACATCACGACCTGCAAGTTCATCTTTAATACGTCCAGACAACCCTTCCCAAAAGGCCGCCACCAAAGCCTCCTCATTCCACAAAACTTCAGACGCTAAGGTGCGGAACTGAATGGCATATTGGCCCACCGACCAGCTTCCTTGACGGACGTGCAGCAGAGAGGAGGCCGCAGAAGAAGCTCGACCTGGCTCCTCAAACACCTTCTTAAAAGAGCCCATGAATAGTGCCACATTATTGGTGATAGGACCAGATCTCTCCCATATTGGATTCGCCCAGGCCAGAGCCTCACCCTCGAGATGAGAGATAATGAACGCCACTTTGGCGCGGTCTGATTGAAAGTGATGAGGAAGCAGTTCAAAGTGAATTGTACACTGGTTAAGAAACCCACGACAGGCTTTCGGGTTGCCGCTGTAACAGGGGCGGAGCAGATAAACGTGGTCCAGAAATGCTTGGCAGTGCTGCAGCCGCAACAGGGACAGCAGGAGCAGTAGGAGCCTGTGCAGACTGTGCTGTAGCAAGGGAGTCCAGGCGAGCAGCTACATGCTGCAAGTAATTTATCACCTGTTTCTGGGTGGTACGCTGTTGTTCAAGTTCATGTAGTACTTCAGACATTCCTGGTTTAGAGCCAGCGGGATCCATGGCCCAAGCGTACTGTTACGACCAGAGGATGTGGATCCTCTGTGTCAGCTGATAGAGGACTGGAATTAGTCCAATATCGCAGACTGCTGACTCTCAGAGACAGGACCCTGGTGTCTGCACCTGTTACCTTGAATGCAGCTACCTGCAGTAGTGTGAACAGAGTCCAACAAAGGCAGAATAAAGTAACAGATGGTCTTTACTGGCAGACAGTATTCAAAAAGTCACTTGACAGGTACAGGCAACACAAAGTTCAGAGCAATATAGCATGCAGATATAAGCAGTCTCAGAGGCAGCGCAGGGTCTGGATCCAGGCAGACTTTACATGGGCAGATGCATAATCAGGCAGTGCAGATATAAGCAGTCTCATAGGCAGCGCAGGGACGGGATCCAGGCAGACTTACTGGAAGAGATGGACTGATGCGTTGTCAGGCAGTGCAGAGGTCTATAATCCAGGAGGTCCAATAAACAGACAGCAGGCAGATGCGTAGTCAAATGAAGCGGAGGTCAGAATCCAGGAAATCCAACAAACAGACACAGTGGAGTGCTTCAGCGGGAGTCCAGAGGTACAACAACCACGCTTGGGCACTTCATGATGAGTGAAGCTGCCTTAAATACAAATAGTCCCGCCTCCGGGTGGGGATGGTAATCAGGAACCAGCTGCCTACTCCTATAAGAAAGGGAGAGGTGCGCGCGCGCGTGCTATAGCTCATCAGATGACACCTGGCAAAGAGGACGGATGCGACGGTATGCTGGCAGGCACCTGCGTCTCCTACAAGGTAAGCCAGTACTGGGACCCATAGTGCTGCAATGTGTAGACAGCGATCTGCCACCCTGCAGTGGAGATGCAGATCCCATACTGACATCTACTAAGTTTAGACTCTAAGTTTAACAGGGTAGCATTTCTCTCTCTTTTTAAAAGTGAAGCTTCCTTGATAATTTGGCCCCTCATAAAAGCTTTGTGAGAGAGCCAGAATACAACAGGGTCGACATCTGGATCAGTGTTTTCCAGGAAGAACTGCCTTAAATTATCTTGGAGCCAATCACGTATGGCAGGTCTGGACAATAATGATTCATTAAGTCTCCATGTGAAGAGACGGCTTGTAGGAGTAGATGGGGTGATGTCTATGATAACCATGTCGTGATCAGACCAGGACACCACTTGATGTCTGCAATAAGCTAAAAGCGGTAGGAGGGAAGTTGAAATCAGGACCAAGTCGATGCGGGTATATAGGTGATGGGCGGGTGAATAGTAAGTATAACTTCTCTGAGTGCTGTTGTGTTCCCTCCAGGAATCAGCAATGGAAAGGGATTTCATAACATTCATAATCTGGGTTCCCTGAGCAGCGGGGCGTGGGGTGTTAGGAGGAGCGGAGCGATCCAGTAAGGGATTTATTGCAAAGTTGAAATCCCCTGCCCACAGTAATTCATCATACCTTAGTGGTTCAAGTATGTGATACATTTGAGTGAAAAAATGAATCGGGTCGTCAGTTGGAGCATACACATTCACTATACACATTGTTTTCCCCTCAAATTCACCCATTAAAATAACATAGCGCCCCTCATGGTCAGAGATATGATTAGTTATCTGGAACGGAAAGGAATTCCGCAATAGAGTGACTACTCCCCTACTTTTAGTACGAAACGTGGAAGAGAAAAACCTATATGTATACATATTATATCTGGATTATGCCTAAGATAGGAGGTAAGGGCCGTTTTGCGTTTCCTCTGGGAATTCAGACCCCGTACATTGTGTGATAGCAACTTAAACATAATCCCAATAATATATAGTGAAGCTTAGCATATGGAATTGTATAAACCAATTAATGTAGCTAACGGTGAGAGCACAATTAAACTGACAAACATAAATGCTGTTAAACAGCAGGAATAGCTGCGCCCAAGATGGCCAGCGAAAATAAGTGGGTCGGATGCGGGTGTCAGGGGAATAATATCTATCCCTGAATGCACAAAAAAGAATCCAACAATGGTAGGCAACCTGAAAATCCGAATCGCTGTGTCCCGATCGGATAACCTGAGCAATATTCGCGCAGGCAACAAAAATAAAAAAAACAATACCAGGCTGCACGGAGGGCCCAGTGAGGGAATGATCACAAGTGACAACACGCCACGCAGGAATAGTGTCCCGTTCTTCCATGAGCATAGAGGCATGACTCTGGCTGGGCGCTGGGGCCTTGGAGGTGCAGTCGGTCTCTCCATGCGATCCACCCTTATTCCAGCTTGGTGTAACTTTTCAATCCCTTCGTCTGGGGTATGAACTGTATAAGAGCGAGAGTTCAGTTGAAAAGATAGGGTGAAGGGGAACCCCCATCTATAGCGCACTTGCACTTGTTGTAGCGCCTGTGTCACAGGCCTCATTTCCCTGCGCTTCCGTAGCGTTGTAGGCGCTAAGTCCACATAAAGATGCACCGTGGGTGGGAGATCAGGCAGGGTTGACATATTTCTTGCGGCATTAAGAATCATGTCCCTCACCTCAGGGTGGTGGAATTTTAGAACCACATCTCTAGGGGTGTCCGGGACGTGCAGTTTTCCCAGGGCCCTGTGTATTCTGTCCATCCGCAACTGACTCGGTTGGGCCTGGGGCAGTAAAGAGGCAAATAGTGAACCCATAGTGGTTGGGAGGTCCTGGAAGGACTCAGGCAAACCTCGGATCCGCAGGTTCCCTCTCCTGGACCTGTTCTCCAAATCTTCAAGCTTCGATTCAAGTGCTTGTAATTGGAGAGAATGTGAGTCAATGTCTTCCCTGACAGCGCCTATGGCGTCAGATAGTTCGTCCGCTTTGGACTCCAGGTCCGAGACCCTGTTACCCAAGTCATTTATCTGGCGGGAGAATTCCGCAACCGCCTGGAAAAGTTCGGTTCTAAAGAGGTTTGCTATGTTAGCATACAGATCTGCCTGACCTGTTTGTGAAGTCGCAGTGTCTGCGCGAGGTTCGCTCCCAGTAGAAGAAGCTGGGCTCGCCGGGGATACTGTCTTGTCCGCCATGATGGAATGCCTCGTGCTCCTGAAGATCTCCGGTAATGTCTGCGATGCAGCCGGTGTTCTCGGGATTTTAGCTCCTCTCTTGCCTCGGGCAGCCTTCTGTGACCCCTGCATGAGTGCTCAGGGCTTGTGGAGCTGATTAAACGGCGCTGTTGTAGTAAAAATATCCGCGGTCGGAGCGGAGCTCACAGAGCCATGTCTTCCCTGCAAGCCACGCGCATGTGCCCCCCCAGGATAAATCCATTTAAACCAGACATACTGCCTGGTAGGCCTCATCATGATGATTAAAACAATATTTTTCTTTTGTCTGTATGTTAAATGGCTACATTGAAATCAGTGTTTTTATTCATATGCAAATGAGAATTTAGAGCACTAAGAGGCGGGGCTGGATCCTCTGATCACTGCTTTGTAACACCCCCTCAAATCAAACACTATCATCCAGCACTAATCCCCACACTCAATGCATTAGCTCATGCGGCTCTGTCTCCTCTACTCTATTTAGTACACTTTTAGTACAAAGATGGCTGGACCACTTTACCTTTTGTGTCACCCTATATATTCATAGATTGTTAACTCTTGCAAGCAGGGTCCTCACAATAATCCTGTGATGTTTTATTTTGGTTTATATGCACCCTCTGAATTGCGGAATTGAGGAATACAGTGGTGCTACATTAATAAAGTTTATTAATATTATGAATTACAACTTCCTCTCCCGTTCACTACAATGGGACAAACAGCTGTAATTATATTGCACCACCACTACAATGTAGACTGGTGTAAAGTAGAACTGACTTACTTGCCCATAGCAACCAATCAGATTGCTAGAGAGGAGCTAGACAGCTTCCTAAAGCAGATTAAAGAGAACAATAGGAATCTTGTATTTTCCCCCAATGTAAGCCCTAAGGAAGTAGAATTCCTAGATTTGGACATAAAAATCGATGGGAATAAATTAACCTGCAGTACCCATTTCAAACCAGTCTCTAAAAATAGCTTTATTAGATTCTCAAGCTGCCACCTACCACGGTGGCTTATCAACGTACCTATGAGCCAGTTTAGAAGATTAAAGCGAAACTGTACAGTAGAACAAAAATTTGAGCAGGAAGCTGAGCTCCTAAAAAACCGACTGGTAGAAAGGGAATAGCCACTGAAAGTCATTGATAGGTCCCTTGAAAAAGTGAGGAAGATGGAGAGGAAATAATTTTTCTTGAAGAAGGAGGCCCCCATAGATGAAGATACCCGCAAACTAATTTTATCGTTTAACTCCCAATATCGCACAGTAGAAAAAGTTGTCAAAAGACATTGGAACCATCTACTAAAGGATAAAATCATAGGGACTTATCTCCGCGACACCCCGAATATTATGTACACTAAAGCAACAAATTTAGCGGAGATGTGATATACCTGCTACAATGCGGGTGTAACAAGCAATATATAGGAAGGACCAAGAGGACTCTCGAAAAGAGAGTATCGGAACATATAGCCAACATTAAAAAGGGCTATGAGGCACACTCACTCTCAAAACATTTTAAACTGGTACATGGGTGTGACCCCTCAGGACTAATGTTTATAGCTATTGAGAAAGTAAAGAGACCGTGGAGGGGGGGAAATCACGTTGCACACATGTCCAGACAGGAGTCAAGACGCATTTTTGAGTTTGAGACCATGATACTGGGGCGTTTAAATGCCGAGTTGGAGTTATTTGGTTTCCTGTGAGGGCGGGAGGCCTGTTGGGGATGGGACATTGTAGTCTGGTCGTGTTATCGACACTCGGATCTCCTCTCCCTATATGTCTCCCTCCGCCTTTTACCATCTCCACACTGGATGCCATCCCACTCAACAGTCAAGTACCCTCCCATGACCAAACAAACCAACTCCGCGTCCTAATTTGGGATATATTGTGTGAATAAAATAAAATATATTCTTTCCATGAAGGACTATCCCCTATAACGAATTGCTATTAATGTTGCTATAATGTAAAAATCCTGTGATGAGTTGCTACCAATGAGTTGCTACCAACGGCTTGGGTATAAACAACATATATATTTTAATGGTTTTAATTCTAATTTTAATTATATATTAAGCATTGTTATTAATATGTACACTGCCAAGGGTTCCAGTCCGGACTTTGGATATGAACCACCAGCATGACTGATTGACAGGCAACAGCCTATAAAAAAACAGAACCAATGCTCACTTCTGATATCCACTGAAGAAGGGGGTTGTCCCCGAAACGCGTTTGGTCCCAGCAAGTGAGCCGAATCCCCAGATGTACACGTAAAGATCAGAATACAGAATCTAGAACGACAGGCCTGTCCGTGAACAATTTCAGTATAACCAGGACCCCTATCAACATCAACGCTATCAGCTGACCGGCAAGTAACTCCCCTTCCGGGTCACGTGAGATGCCGCGCCGATGCTCGTATCACCACGTGGGACGCCACGTGTATGGTGAGGTGCAGGGCAGCGGGGAACGCTGTGTATCGGGAGGCCGGCAAGAGACGCTGTGTATCGGAGGGCTGGTAAGAGACGCAGTACATCGAGAGTTTGGTAAGAGACACTTACCTTTCAGGTCCGGACAAATAATACATTATACGGCCGCCAGGCTGGTACAAGCACAAGAGTACCCAGCGCTGCGAAATTGAGCATTACACCTTAGCAATTAAGGCCGGACTGTTTGTCCAAAGCTGCTTGGATTGCGCATTACACAAATTGCACGACTGCACTACTGCACTTTAAAAAATCAAGTTGATACCAAAAATATTGAACAGTACATTGTGGAATCTCATTTTGGAACTGTATTGTTATATCCAACCCAAAGGAGAAGATATATACAGCAGACGTTTTCCTCTCTAGTGTTTTTTATGATTAGCTGATTTTATGATAAATTGTTTGATTTTATTTAATTTAATTTATGGGATTGTATTTTAGAGATTATAGTATTTGTTATTAAATGAATTTCCCTCCCATTGGGTCATATCAACTGTTTGTGTGATCCCATATGTAGAGAGTGCCCCTCATATCTCTATAGTTTTACATTTTGCAACACAGGCCTAGGGTGAGGCCTTTAGAGGTGAGCACCTCTGATCTATTTTTTGCAACCAATCAGATTACTTCATTCATTTTTCATAGCTTCTTTGGAAAATAAAAGGTGGAACCTGATTGGTTGCTATGGCCCACTATGCCAATTTTCCTTTGCACCAGTTTTGATAAATCTCCACCCAATGTGTTTAGCCTCTGTACACATTGGGTGCCCTTTTCTTTAGATATTCCTTATGGGGATGTGACTTGCCTGTGTTCTCCAGCAACAATGTGGCTTGCATACTCCTGGACTCCTTTAAACGGGTTGTCTCATCTGAAACAATGGGGGCATCTCGCTAGGATATGCCTCCCTTGTCTGATAGGAACTGGGACCCTCACCCACCTCCTAAATGGAGCCCTGAAAGTGGTGGAGGGTGCACAGCGTATGGGCAGCTGCTCTCCGTTCATTTCTATGGGGCCACCAAAAATAGCCCTTGGTGGTGGCCAGACCAGAGTCCTCCAGCCACCACTTTGGCCCTCTCTGTTCTCGATTTAGCTGCGGGTCCCAGTAGTGGGACCTTCACCTATCAGACAATTGGGACACATCCTAGCAATATGCCCCCATTGTCTCAGATAATACTACCCCATCAAGCTCCACTTGCCACCAGTTGCCATTCTGCCAGTTGCCATTCTGCTCTGCGCCAAAACCATGATGCCATAATGTCTGTAGTGTCTCTGGTTTTCCACCCTGGTTGCTCTCGTACACAGGTTCTGGATCTGAGTTATACCCCCTGTCCCTGGACAAACGTGCACACACTGGAGCAGTATTCTCTACCTACTACCTGCCTTGGTTGTATCTCCTTCCATGACCAATGAACTAGCTCCCTCTGCTGGAGCTAGATATTACAGCGGTGTCTCCATGTGCTACATAATGAGGCAGAAGTGCATTGTTTTATTGTAATCTCCCTAATGAGCTGTCTCTGTATGACATTTCCGGAAACCATAACCTTAAAATTGATCCCTATTGGTTCACTCACTGGTTAGGCTCATTAAATGTATACATCTGTGCTGTCTGTAGACTGCTAAAGCCACTGGCGCTGCCTAAAACGTGTCAAAATTCAGCTATTGTTACCTTTTAAAACTCTACACAGAGTAAATAAAGTTATTACACCTGATAGAATGGTGTCCTTTGCTCTGCAAGTCACCATTCAGTCTTATAGGTTTAGCGTCCCGAAGATCCATGAGCCATTGCAGCTGGCAGTCATAAGTCACATTACACTCTTCTTTCTTGGTAATTTTGACAACCTTACTATTAACTGACACGAGGAAACGAGGTAATGATTTCCCCAGTGTTACAACAATTTATACAGTTTCCAAAAGTTTTATGGACTTAATGGCTGATAGCAAACCGCAGAAAACATAGTTTTACTATTATTCTTATTAGAACATGTGTCTTATATTAGTCAGAGACAGAACACGGCTGAGAACGAAACTGGCTCTAAGTTCTATCAGAAGTAATGACCAATGTTGTCCATCTGGTCTTCTGAAATGTGTAGCATCATGTATGGCTATAGATTAATCAGCAAATCAATATCAGAACCAGAGGTTGACTGGAAACTTAAAGTGGCCTCGGAAAAACCTAACAGTGGCCCCAAAGTTGTAGGTAGGTCCAAATTGACAAAAGGTGGGGCAACAAAAGTAGGGCCAATACAAGTTCGCAGGGTCTATAACAGTGTTTCCTAACCAGTGTGCCTCCAGCTGTTGCAAAACTACAACTCCCAGCATGCCCACACAGCCAAAGGCTGTCCAGGCATGCTGGGAGTTGTAGTTTTGCAACAGCTGGAGGCACACTGGTTGGGAAACACTGGTCTATAATATCATAGTACAGCACAGAATACCATTCCCCACAGGGGTGCACAACCTGCGGCCCTCAATACCATTCTATGTGGCCCCCAGCCATCTAGTAGCAGACATGTATGTGTATGTCTTGTGGCTGCTCACATGAATCTTTTTATGTATTGTCCCATTAGATGGGAGTACTAGAAGTGTAACTAGACATTTAGAATATATACTGTATGTTCAATACATCGCTTCTGCACTGCTTTCAGCTCTGCGGTCACAGGCCGACCTTGCTGACGTTCAGCGGCGACACCATTTGCCCGTCAGACGTCTGATTTGTGACTGCCCGATGCGCTGGAACTCCACCTTGTATATGCTTGATAGGCTGCTCCAGGAAAAAACGTGCCGTTAATGATTACATGTACGAACTCTGCAGCAGGACAGGTTCTGGGGAGCTTGTTTTTTTTTCACCGCACCAGTGGCTGCTAATGCGTGACACATGCAGACTTCTGCGGCCATTTGATGAGATCACCAAACTGGTCAGTCGCAGCCAAGGTGCAATGTATATGACTTTAGGAGTAGTGTTGTTCGCGAATTTTTGTTATGCAAATTTTCGTAATGCGAATTTTCATAATGCAAATTTTCATAATGAGAATCAATGAGATTGTGAAAACTCAGATCCGATGGTATATTCTAACCCCCAGGCATTCACATGGTGACGTGGACGCTTGTCGGGGAGGAGTATGCCAAAGTAGAACAACAGTATTAGAATATTTGTAATATTCAAAAACAAGAATATATAGCAATAAAGCAAATATTCAAAAAAAAACTAATATAGAGCAATTTAGCTAATATGGTGCTATAACTTAAAGGGAACCTGTCATGTGTATATTTTGATTATAATCTAACTAATTATATACAATCAATAACTACTAAAAAGTACCTTAGATGTATTCACTTACTGGTGTGACAGATGGTTACCTCATAATATACACACAAAGATGCCGCATGCTAATGAGCTGATTTGAGTCCAGCGTATATTTAATTCAGAGCTATAGCCACTCCCCTGCCCACCTGCTGCTGATTCATATGGAAAAAAACTGATTCAGCAGCAGGTGGGCGGGGAGAGTCAGAAGCTCATGAATATTCAAGACTCATCATTATCAGCTGGAGCTTTTCAATACAAGATGTTGGCAGATTGACTGGGTCAATTAAAGAAAGTGACCCAGCATTTTGCTAAGAGAATCAGTCACTTATTTATGTTGCCCTTAGTTAGGACACCATAAAACTGGTGACAGGTTCCCTTTAAGCAGTGAGGGATAATGACTTCAGATGGAAAAAAAGATGAATATTCTGAAAAATGAATATATTCGATATAGTGCTATATATATTCGTTTTTGGAATATTCGTAATATTCTAAAACAAGAATATATAGCAATATAGCGAATATATAAAAAAAAAACTAATGTAGAACAATTTAGCTAATGTAGTGCTATAATGTTTTTTTTTTTATAGTTGTAATTTTTTTCCAATCTGAACTTCAGATGAGAAAAAAATTGCAACTATTAGACAAAGAAGATTACAGCACTATATTAGCTAAATTGCTCTATATTTTAATTTTTTTTTTAATATTCGCTATATTGCTATATATTCTTGTTTTTGAATATTACAAATATTCTAAAAAACAAATATATTCATTTTCTAGAATATTCATCTTTTTTTTTTATCTGTACAGTTGTTCCACTTTGGCATACTCCTCCCCGACAAGCGTCCCCGTCATCATGGGAATGCCTGGGTGTTAGAATATACTATCAGATCTGAGTTTTCACGATCTCATTGATTCTCATTATGAAAATTCGCATCACGAAAATTCTCATTATGAAAATTCATATTAACACTACTCCTAATGAATATTAAAATTAGCGAATATTCGAAAAAATATTCTACGAAATATTTGCAAATTCGAATATGACCCCTGCCGCTCATTACTATCGAGGAGCAGGAAGATGAGGAAGTCACAATGCTGAATTAATTCCCAGGGTGCAACTCCATCTGAGACAAGTCAACAGGAGTCTTAAGAAGAGTCAGAGGAGGATGGTGCCTGGGGAGGGGGAGGGGGGAGGATAAGGAGAAAGAAGAGCAGGCTTAAACTTTTATGGGATCCCTGGTGTTGTGCGTGGATGGGGGGAGGAGACCGAGGCCAACATTCTCCTGGGCGATGATCAGGAGCCAGGCCGCTCCACCTCTTCCAATTTAGTGCAAATGGGGGCCTTTATGCTCCAGTTTTTGTAGAGGGACCCCCGGATAAAAAGGATAAAGGGCAAGGACCAGTAATGGGTGGCAACGTACTTAGGCCCCAGGTACAAACACAAAATGGCAGACATGTTACCAGCATCACAGAGGGCTGTCAGAATTCAGCATTTCCAGGCCTTGCTTCGAGAGATTCTGCATTCTGTTGTTGCCCGGGCGCTGACAGAGGAATTTCCACCCACAGAGAAACAGTTGCGAGTACCAATCGTACAGCGCATGCAAGAAGAGGGCAGTTTGAAGATGTTTTGGCCACTTCAGATATGAGATCATTCTTGCAGCCAATCCATCGACAGTCGCCCTCCGGATCCAGCCTGAGGGAATGTTTAGACTGACAGGTGTC
The DNA here is from genome assembly GCF_014858855.1 of Bufo gargarizans. Classification (NCBI taxonomy): domain Eukaryota; kingdom Metazoa; phylum Chordata; class Amphibia; order Anura; family Bufonidae; genus Bufo; species Bufo gargarizans. The sequence continues at coordinate 40,052,214 of NC_058082.1, read as the reverse complement.
TGACTACATCGGGTTAATGGCCGATGTGGACGCTCTGAGAAGCGAGGAACCCCTTGACTACTGTGTGTGCAGGCTTGACCTGTGGCCAGAGCTGGCACAATTTTCCATGGATCTCTTGGTTTGCCCCTCGTCCAGTGTCCTGTCCGAAAGTATGTTCAGTGCAGCAATGGGGATCGTGACTGATAAGCACACTCGCCTAGCTCACGACAGTGTGGACTACCTCACATTTCTAAAAATGAATGAGGCATGGATCTCGGAGGAATTCAACACCTGTGACTACCACATTTAATTGAATTTCCTCATGGAAGCCAACACATATCTGCCACCATCCAGAACAAATAATGGTCCTTGTCTTATGTAAATACAGCGCCATAAAAGGCCCTTTCTGTCCGGTGAATGCCTAATGTTTGGGACCTCGGAGGAATTATACACCTGTGACGACCACGTGTTATCGAATTTCAACTATAATCATTTGGTTTTTTTTTCAAGAGGGGGGATTTCGTTAGCCATGTTTTTAATCCAATTTAATATTTTTTGTTCTTTTAAACATATGTACTTGACATGTATTTGTACTGACCTGCAGTAAAATTGACATGCAATGACCATCTAATATACCTCCAGCCACATAATCACTTGATGTTTTCTGTCCGGTGAATGAATAATTTTTGGGGCCTGTAGTCCACTGGCCTGCAGTAAAATTTATATCCATTGACCGTCTAATACACCTCCAGCCACATAATCACTTGATCTTTTATGTACGGTGAATGCATAATTTTTGGGTCCTGTAGTCTACTGGCCTGCAGTAAAATTGATATCCAATGATCGTCTAATATATCTCCAGCCACATAATCACTTGATGTTTTCTATCCGGTGAATTAATACGTTTTGGGGCCTGTAGTCCACTGGCCTGCAGTAAAATTGATATCCATTGACCGTCTAATATACCTCTAGGCACATAATCACTTAATATTTTCTGTACGATGAATGCATAATTTTTTGGGCCTGTAATCTAACTAGCCAACAGTAAAATTATTACACTGTGACTACCTAATGTACCTCCAGCCACATTATCAATTGTTCTTTTCTGTCCAGTGAATGAATAATTTTTGGGGCCTTTCGTCCATTTGCCTGCAGTAAAATTGATATCCATTGACCATCTAAAATACCCCCGGCCACATTATCACTTGATCTTTTATGTACGGTAAATGCATAATTTTTTGGGCCTGTACTCTAACTGGCCAACAGTAAAATTGTTATACGGTGACCACCTAATGTACCTCGAGCCACATAATCAATTGTTCTTTTCTGTATGGTGAATGAATAATTTTTGGGGCCTGTAGTCCACTGGCCTGCAGTAAAATGTATATCCATTCACCGTCTAATACACCTCCAGCCACATAATCACTTGATCATTTATGTATGGTGAATGCATAATTTTTGGGTCCTGTAGTCTACTGGCCTGCAGTAAAATTGATATCCAATGATCGTCTAATATACCTCCAGCCACATAATCACTTGATGTTTTCTATCCGGTGAATTAATACGTTTTGGGGTCTGTAGTCCACTGGCCTGCAGTAAAATTGATATCCATTGACCGTTTAATATACCTCTAGGCACATAATCACTTAATATTTTCTGTACGATGAATGCATAATTTTTTGGGCCTGTAATCTAACTAGCCAACAGTAAAATTATTACACTGTGACTACCTAATGTACCTCCAGCCACATTATCAATTGTTCTTTTCTGTCCAGTGAATGAATAATTTTTGGGGCATGTCGTCCATTTGCCTGCAGTAAAATTGATATCCATTGACCATCTAAAATACCCCCAGCCACATTATCACTTGATCTTTTATGTACGGTGAATGCATAATTTTTTGGGGTCTGTACTCTAAATGGCCAACAGTAAAACTGTTATACGGTGACCGCCTAATGTACCTCCAGCCACATAATCAATTGTTCTTTTCTGTATGGTGAATGAATAATTTTTGGGGCCTGTAGTCCACTGGCCTGCATTAATATTGATATCCATTGACCGTCTAATAAACCTTCAGCCACATAATCAATTGATCTTTTCTGTACAGTGAATGCCAAATTGTTGGGCTCTTGGAGGATTTCAACACCTGTGAAATTTACCTATTATTATTTGGGGTTTATTCAAGAGGGGGGATTTCCTATCCATGTTTTTAATCAAATTTTATATTTTTAGTTCTTTTAAACATATGTATTTGACATTTATTTGTACTGGCCTGCAGTAAAGTTGATATCCAATGACCGTCTAATAGACCTCTAGCCACATAATCACTTGTTCTTTTCTGTACATTGAATAAATAATTTTTGGGGCCTGTATTCCCGTGGCCTAAAATAAAATTTTTCTAGGCTCCAGCAGGTCACATTTTTGACAGTTTCCCTTTAAGAAGCATAAAAATGCCCCCGGTTTAAAATACATATTTTTGTGGAAATTTTTGCCATTGACCCCCCTCTAATGTCACTGTCCATGTTGTGGGACAATTTGTGCACTTCTTGTAAGTATTTTGTGGCTGCAATAATGACCTAAAGGTTTTTCAGGTTCGCCTGCCATTAAAGTGAATGGGGCCCGCCGCAAACTTGCGGTTCGCTTCGCGAATTGCCCCGGCTGATGTTCGTCCATCACTAGTTGGCAATGACATAGTCTCAAACTTAAAGGGGTTTTTCCACTTCAGAAAATAACATTTATTATGCAGAGAAAGTTTCCATGGTTACGACTAAGCTGCAGTCCAGCAGCATGGCTGTGCTTGCACACTATAGGAAAAGGTACCAGCCTACGTGAGCTCCCATGGTCCCGGCCACCAGAGAGGCTGGCAATTTTTGTTATAGTGTGGAAGCACAACCACCACTGCAGGATTGTAGAGTGGTTATAACCATGGAAACAAGCAGTGCATAATGTGATAGAAAAATGAACCAAGCCAGCAAAGGAAGCAATATGCATAATAACTGTACATTAGTAAGTGGCTTGTATTAACTTTCTCTACATGATAAATACCACTTGCTGAAGTGAGACAACTCCTTTACCACCGCCCCCGGTCAACTATCAGTGACTGAGAGCTATTTCTCTACATAACTTTCTCTTGTAGAGAAAGTTAATACAAGGCACTTACTAATGTATTGTGATTGTCCATACTGTCTCCTTTGCTGGCTTGGTTTGTTTATTCGTAACATTATAACCTGCTCGTTTCCATGGTTACAACCTTCCTGCAATTCATCAGTGGTGCTCTTGCTTGCACACTATAAGAAAAAATTCCAGCCTCTCTGGTGACCGGGACCATGGGGGCGCCCCGTAAGCTCACTAAGCTGGTGCTTTTTTCCATAGTGTGCAAGCACGACCACCGTTGCTGTGAGCACCGATGGATGATACCACAGTTGTGTGGCCGATAACTGGGCATCTTTTATCCCAAGCATTTGCTTGTTCATCGGCAGATCAAATGCTCGTTCCCAATAATGGGCCAGAAATCGTGCAATCTCATAGGGGCTTGGAGCTTCCAAATCTGTCTATGTTGGGAATTTAGAGCTTTGTATCAGAATAACAGACTCCTTCTTCTTCTGACCTTTTTAAAGATATATGCATTGTAACCTATCTATCTATCATTAACTATGTGTCCTATTTAGCTATCTATCTATCTATCTATCTATCTAAAGTAACATAGTAACATAGTAACATAGTACATAAGGCCGAAAAAAGAGATTTGTCCATCCAGTTCGGCCTGTCATCCTGCAAGTTGATCCAGAGGAAGGCAAAAAAAAAACTGTGAGGTAGAAGCCAATTTTCCCCACTTTAGGGGAATAAAAATTCCTTCCCGACTCTAATCAGGCAATCAGAATAAATCCCTGGATCAACGATCTCTCTCTAGTAGCTATAGCCTGTAATATTATTACGCTCCAGAAATACATCCAGGCCCCTCTTGAATTCCTTTATTGTACTCACCATCACCACCTCCTCAGGCAGAGAGTTCCATAGTCTCACTGCTCTTACCGTAAAGAATCCGCTTCTATGTTTGTGTACAAACCTTCTTTCCTCCAGACGCAGAGGATGTCCCCTCGTCACAGTTACAGTCCTGGGAATGAATAGATGATGGGATAGATCTCTGTACTGACCCATGATATATTTATACATATTAATTAGATCTCCTCTCAGTCGTCTTTTTTTCTAAAGTGAATAACCCTAATTTTGATAATCTTTCAGGGTACTGTAGTTGCCCCATTCCAGTTATTACTTTAGTTGCCCTCCTCTGGACCCTCTCCAGCTCTGCTATGTCTCCTTTGTTCACTGGAGCCCAGAACTGTACACAGTACTCCATGTGTGGTCTGACTAATGATTTGTAAAGTGGTAGGACTATGTTCTCATCACGGGCATCTATGCCCCTTTTGATGCAACCCATTATCTTATTGGCCTTGGCAGCAGCTGCCTGACACTGTTTTTTGCAGCTTAGTTTGCTGTTTATTAAAATTCCTAGATCTTTTTCCATGTCAGTGTTACCGATTGTTTTACCATTTAATAAGTACGGGTGACTTGCATTATTCCTTCCCATGTGCATAACTTTACATTTGTTAGTGTTAAACCTCATCTGCCACTTATCTGCCCAAGCCTCCAATCTATCCAGATCCCTCTGTAGTAGTATACTGTCATCTTCAGTGTGAATTACTTTACACAGTTTAGTGTCATCTGCGAAAATTGATATTTTACTATGCAAGCCTTCTACAAGATCATTAATAAATATATTGAAGAGAATAGGGCCCAATACTGACCCCTGAGGTACTCCACTAGTGACAGTGACCCAATCTGAGTGTGTACCGTTAATAACCACCCTCTGTTTTCTATCATTGAGACAGTTACTTACCCACTTACAGACGTTTTCTCCCAGTCCGAGCATTCTCATTTTATATACTAACCTTTTATGTGGTACAGTGTCAAATGCTTTGGAGAAGTCCAGATACACGACATCCATTGATTCGCCGCTGTCAAGTCTAGAATTTACCTCCTCATAGAAACTGATTAAATTTGTTTGACATGACCGATCCCTCACGAAGCAATGCTGATATGGCGTTATTTGCTTATTTCCGTTAAGATGCTCTAACATAGCATCTCTCAGAAAACCTTCAAACAGTTTACCCACAACAGATGTTAAACTTACTGGCCTATAGTTTCCAGGCTCTGTTTTTGGACCCTTTTTGAATATTGGCACCACATTTGCCATGCGCCAATCCTGTGGGACATTCCCTGTCAATATAGAATCTGCAAATATCAGAAATAAGGGTCTGGCTATGACATTACTTAATTCCCTTAGGATACGGGGGTGTATGCCATCCGGTCCTGGCGATTTGTCTATTTTAATCTTTTTAAGTCGCTGTTGCACTTCTTCCTGGGTCAGACAGGTCACTTTTAATGGGGAATTTATTTTAACATTCGGCATGTCATCTGACAATTTATTTTCCTCAGTGAATACATTGGAGAAAAAAATATTTAACAGCTTTTCTTTCTCCTCGTCGCTCTCTGCGACTCCCCCCTCATTACTCTTTAGTGGGCCGACACCTTCAGATTTATACTTTTTAACATTTATATAATTGAAGAACATTTTAGGGTTAGTTTTACTCTCTTTGGCAATTAATCTCTCGGTCTCTAGTTTGGCCGCTTTTATTTGTTTTTTACATGTTCTATTTTTTTCCTTATAGTTTTTCAGTGCTTCCGTGCTACCCTCCTGTTTTAGCGTTTTATATGCTTTCTTTTTGTCATTTATTGCTTTCTTTACAGTTCTGTTTATCCACATTGGTTTCTTTTTGTTCCTTAACCTTTTATTCCAGTACCTCTCACAATGAGATTTTAGGATGCTTTTAAAGATATCCCATTTTGTGGCTGTATTTTTATTTGTGAGGACTTTATCCCATTTAGTTAGGCCTATGGCCTCTCTAAGTTGGCTAAATTTAGCTTTTTTGAAGTTTGGTATTTTTGTTCCTCCCTGTAGAAACGCTCTCTTGAATGATAATTGGAAGGTTGTTACTTTGTGGTCACTATTTCCCAGGTGTCCCCCAACCTGCACGTCTGTTGTTCTGTCAGGCCTATTGGTTAATACTAAGTCCAGTATGGCCGTCCCTCTAGTCGGGTCCTGAACCAGTTGGGAGAGGTAATTGTCTTTGGTTATTGCCAAGAACCTGTTTCCTTTATGAGATATACAAGTTTCAGTTTCCCAGTCTATATCTGGGTAGTTGAAGTCCCCCATAACCACCTCATTATGATTTGCTGCCTCGTCTATCTCGTTTAGTAGTAGATTTTCTGTGGACTCTGGTATATTAGGTGGTTTATAGTAAACTCCTATTAGTAATTTATTGTTGTTTTTAGCGCCATGTATCTCTACCCACAGTGACTCCACATGTTCATGTCCCTCACTTATATCTTCACGGAGTGTGGTCTTTAGACCGGACTTTACATAAAGGCAGACCCCTCCCCCTCTCCGGTTTTGACGATCCTTTCTAAACAGACTGTAACCCTGTACATTAACTGCCCAGTCATAGCTATCATCCAGCCATGTCTCAGTTATTCCCACTATGTCATAGTCCTCCTCACACATCACTAATTCCAGTTCACCAGTTTTATTAGTCAGGCTTCTGGCATTAGTATACATACATTTGAGAGGTTTATGTATATTTTTTACTCTACACCTTTCCTTCTGAACTGTTCTAGTCCCTCCTTCCATTCCTCCCCCAGTCTCACTACCTTGCCCCCGGTCTCTATCTGCACTATCTTCCCATTCTATAACATAATTACCCTCCCCCCAGTCCCTAGTTTAAACACTCCTCCAACCTTCTAGCCATCTTCTTCCCCAACACAGCTGCCCCTTCCCCATTGAGGTGCAGCCCGTCCCTACGATAGAGCCTGTAGCCGATAGAGAAGTCGGCCCAGTTCTCCAGGAACCCAAACCCCTCCTTCCTACACCAGTTCTTGAGCCACTTGTTAATTTCCCTAATCTCCCGCTGCCTTCTCCAGCTTCTCCCAGTAATCTGTCAACCCGATCCGCGATGTGTCGAACTCTAGCGCCAGGAAGACAGCACACTGTTCGGCGATCACGGTCTTTGTGACAGATTTCCCTATCTGTTCCCCTAATAATTGAGTCTCCCACTACCAGCACCTGTCTGGCCTGCCCTGCTCTCCTGGTCCCCTGCTTACCGGAGCTGGCATTCCCCTGACTGGCAGAGAAAGTGTCTGGCTGCGGCAGTGCCATCCCTGGACTGACATCCCCCTCATCTGCCAAACGTGCAAACTTGTTGGGGTGTGTCAGATCAGGGCTAGCCTCCCTGGCACTCTTCCCTCTACCCCGCTTTCTAACTGTTACCCAGCTAGCTACCTCACTTTCTTCAGCCTCCTCTCTGTCACCCTCCCCCTCATCTACCCCAAAGAGTGCTTGCTTGGTGAGAAGCAAACTCTTTTGCAAATTGTCAATGCCTCTCAGTGTTGCAACTTGCCCATTTAGAGACTCGATTTGCGATTCCAAATGGGTAATTTGCTCACACCTTGAACATAGATATGCACCCTTGAACTCCTGTTCCAGGACTGCATACATCATGCAAGATGTGCACTGGACAAAGTATCCTTTTTTTTTTTAAAAAAGGTCCTTTTTATGGTTTGATGTTTGGTTACTTCTGAACTGCTGCCACTCCGCTTACTACCACACCGACATTACTGCCCTATTTCTATATGACTAACTATTGTTTCATGTATTTTAAGAAAATATTAACACTCACACTAGCATTAGCGTCCATGCAATGGAAATTATCCTTGGTTGTTGTTACATTTTAATGACCAAAATAAATATTCACAACTTCAGCTGCTCCCTTTTCATTGTCCCCTCTCGCACACAGAGTATTATACATGCTGCACATTTCTACCATGTTAAACACCATATTGTAAGCAAGTGGTAAAGAGCTCATACCCTCAGCCCAGCAGTAGTCCTCTCCGAAGAGTTTTTCTCTGTTCAGCCCTCCTTGTAAACTGCATACTAAAATTTGGCATTTTATAATTTCTGAAGTTGTGGCTGAAGTTGTGATCTGAGAGGTCCGAGGGGTTTCTAAGTGTCTATTTCATCATTTTAATTAATAAAAGTTTTGGGAGCTTGAATTACAACTGGAAAATCATTGTTCGGTATGTGCTAATGTGAAAATCTGTGCTCTTATGTGAAGATCACGCCTGTAAGATGATCAGATCAATTATAGGTTCAACTAAGTAAAAATGTTGGCAATGCAACACCCGCCATTCTTATGGACCTGTGTCTCACAATGCTATGTGTGTCAGGAAAAGACTAACTGGAAGCAAGTCAGGAAATGTAACTGATGGTTTAGTTGTATCTGTCATGTAGCATTCAGATGACTAACAGTTACATCTAATTCAGGATTGCTCAAGGGCAAGGCAATGGAGGCCACTGCCTAAGGCTACAGCATATTAAATACTCAACTGTTTTAGATATATGGGAATAGAATAACTTGACACTATGACCCTCAAGGGTGTAACTGATCGGCATCCTCTAGGATTGTAGTATGCTCATTATTGTCTGCACTCATAGTTATGGTTCCCACATTTCTAAGTGATAATAAGTATCATATCGATAATAAGTATCATAAGTAAAAGTATTGATTTTTGTTAAAGAAAATTGGTAAATCAAACGCAAAAATTATAGATAGTCATACAAAGGGTCAACAGTTGACTTTTTCTCTAGAAATGGATTGCTATTAGGTTAAAATTTGCATTTAGAGATGTCCTCGTACATATGGTTCTTGCAGTGATGGGTTGTAATGTTTCTGTGATTTTTGGCTTATTTTTATGACTACTGTACGTTTTCCTCCTTGCCTGCACTCAGCCCAGGCTGGAGGATCTGCCAGACCCATAGACTTTGACACTTTCCTCTGTGTAAGGGCTCATGCACACGACTGTTATTGTTTTCTGGTCTGCAAATTGCATTTCCACATTTTGCAGAACAGAACAATCGTCTCATATTGAACAGTCCTATATTTGTCTGTAATGCGGACAATAATAGGATGTGTTTTTTGCGCAACGGACATGCAAACAACAGAATGCGGACGAAGTAATTTTTGCGGCACTATTGAAGAGAATGGTTCTGCATACGGGCCTAAAAAAATGGAACGGACACTGACAAAAAATATGTTCATGTGCATGAGCCCTCACTGTGTAAGGGCTGTGTAAGGGTTCACCTACTGTCAGGTCACAGTACAGCGCTGCAGGAAGAAGACCAGGGAGGGTAAGTGAATCTGCCAACAGGCAGTGCCGTCCAGAGCTGGAGAAGTAAGTTTATGTCTTAGATCTGATTGGGTCTGATCTGAAGCTAATGGAGGTTGGGGAGGGTCTGATCTGAGGCTGGGGGGTCTGACCGTTGGCTGGGGACCTAGGGTCTGATCTGAGGCTGGGGGGGTCTGATGGGGTCTGATCTGAGGCTATGAAGAGTCTGATGAGGACTAATCTAAGGCTGGGGGTCTGATCTGGGTCTGGTCTGAGGCTGGCGAGGTCTGATCTGAGGCTGGGGATCTGATGGGAGTCTGATCTGAAGCTAGGGAGGGTCTAATTGGGGTCTAATTTGAGGCTGGGAGGTCTTATAGGAGTCTGATCTGAAGCTGATGTAGGCTGGGGTGTCTGATAGAAGGCTGATTTGAGGCTGATCGAGGTGGGGGGCAGATCTGAGGCTGACAAAGGGACAAAGGCAGGGATGGTTACGAAGAAAAAGGCAGTAAGATTGAAAGCTGGGTGAACCCCTTTCTAGACGCCCCTGGGATGAGCTTTCTGCCATTAATACCTTAAGGACCTTGCCATTTTTAACCTTAAGGACCAGGCCATTTTTTGCAAATCTGACATATGTCACTTTACGTGGTAATAACTTTAAAACGCTTTTACTTATCCAGGCCATTCTGAGATTGTTTTCTGTTCACATATTGTACTTCATGACAGTGGTAAAATTGAGTAAAAAAATGTCATTTTTATTTATTAAAAAATGACAAATTTACCAAAGATTTAGAAAAATTAGCAAATTTCCAAATTTCTATTTCTCTACTTTTATAATAGATAGTATTAACTCCAAAATAGTTATTACTTTACATTCTTCATATGTCTACTTCATGTTTGGATCATTTTGTGAATGCCATTTTATTTTTTAGGGACGTTAGAAAGCTTAGAAATTGTTCAGAAAATTTTCAAAACCCACTTTTTAAGGACCAGTTCAGGTCTGAAGTCACTTTCTGAGGATTACATAATAGAAACCACCCAAAAATGACCCCATTTTAGAAACTACACCCCTCAAGGTATTCAAAACTGACTTAACAAACTTTGTTAACTCTTTAGGTGTTCCACAAGAATTAATGGAAAATGGAGATAAAATTTCAGAATTTAACTTTTTTGGCTGATTTTCCATTTTAATCAATTTTTTTTCTACTAACAAAGCAAGGGTTAACAGCCAAACAAAACTCAATATTTATTGCCCTGATTCATTAGTTTACAGAAACACCCCATATGTGGTCGTAAACTGCTGTATGTGCACGCATCAGGACGCAGAAGGAAAGGAACGCCATATGGTTTTTGGAAGGCAGATTTCACTGGGATAATTTTAAGTTGCCATGTCACATTTGAAGACGCCCTGATAAACCCCTAGAGTAGAAACTCCCAAAAAATTACCCCATTTTGGAAACTATGGGATAAGGTGGCAGTTTTGTTAGGGTACATATGATTTTTGGTTGCTCTATGTTACGAATACCACCCCTCGTGCCCGCTTGACGTCAACTACGTCGAGCTCACGAGACGCGGTATGGTTCCTGGTTACCAAGACATGACGTTACGCCCTCCTGGAGAAGCGTGTAAGGTCTGCTTGGTACAGTTTACACAGACACCTCTTGTCCACGTGGGCACAGAGAGGCAACAAGCTGAGAGAGCCTTTTCACTGCCGCAGTGAAAATAGCGCTGTCTCAGCCAGGGTAATCTGCCACCAGCTTCTCGTTTGCTATAAGCCCGGTCCATTATATAGGGTGATAAACCACCCCACTGTAGCTTGTAACTAGGCCGAAACACAGACGCGGGAATTCGTGATCGAGATACAAGACAGCACAAGATTAATATATATATTTTTTTGCCTTAAGGGCACACTAGATATAACACTATACACACAGAATATATAGAGTGGTCTGAGGTTAAAAATACAGGTAATATGGTACACACAGGATTACACAGAGTACAAGTCAGTTACCAGGTAGATGAATGTTCCTTTGGGTTAGGATGGTGTAATAGTCCTTGGCTGCGGTCATGTGGGTGGCAGTGATGTCAGCTGTTTCAAAGTCTCTCCAAACACATGGCATGATGTGACCTCAAAAAAAGACACGCCCGCTTGCTGGCACAAGCCTTTTAATCTGTAGTCGGCCCCTCCCCTCCCGGCCTCTGGGAGTGGTCCTCCCCTTCCTGCTGATACTGGCAGCTCAATGAGCAACAAAACCCTTTAGGTTTCATAGCTCGACCATAACGTCACAAGGGAAAGGTTCTGGGACCAACAGATCTGCCTGGGTTCCGGCTACAACTAGAGTCCAAACATGGTGCCGCTATTTGGTTTCTGTGGGGAGATATGTATATCTCCACTCCTGGGCATCCTACCACCAAACTAAGACCATGGGCATGTTCATCGTGGCCACCGGGACGCAAATATTTATCCGGTTTGCGCCTGTGATGGCCGGGTGATTCGTAATTCCTTTTAAATCGCCGGTTCCATGCTGTCTGCTAGATTTGATTGAACTGGGGAATGGCTTAGACCCACTGCAGGGAGGTTTTCCTGCAGGATCCGTGTTGTCTGAATGGAGGTGTGAAATCTAACCAAATGTGGCCTGCTAGGAGTTTTCTGCTATCTGGCTGTGGAGTTCACTACCTCTGCTACCTTTCATCAAATGGTGGGTGTGAGGACATGGCTGTCACGGACGGTGTACAGGAAACAAGGCAAAGCAACAAGCATAAATGACTCACTGGATCCAAAAGCTAAGGAACAAAAGGGAGACCCCTGCAGAAGACCTGAGACTATCCCTGGCTGCTCAGCCTATGCAAAGATCCAAATGGTGGAAGTTTGCATATCGCCGTACCTTGACTATATAACCCCTGAGCACCCTACAATAGTGAGGGGACACGACCACCGGCTCCCTACACAAGATACGGAGGGAGTCAGGGTCACCTGGGATCCAGCAAACAGAAAATAACAGATAAATGTTCAACACTTAACTTTGTAGCAGACAGGAGAACAAGACCAGCATGCACACACACTCCAGGAAGAAGTATAAGCCGCCCAGAAAAGCATTCTGGGGAGGAATTTAAAGGGAAGCAATTAGTCCAACACATGACAGCTGAGAGAGGCTAACGAGATGAGGAACTGAATACCACAACAAAGAAAGTCAAGGAGGAAGTTCTGAAAGGCCTCTGTCAGAGCTTCTCAGCTGTCTGGTTGTGACAGTACCCCTCCCTCTACGAGTGGACTCCGGACACTCAGAACCCACCTTCTCAGGATGGGACCTATGGAAAGCCCTGATGAGACGAGAGGCCTTAATGTCCGTCACTGGGACCCACATCCTCTCCTCAGGACCATACCCCTCCCAATGAACAAGGTACTGAAGAGAACCGCGGACAAGACGAGAATCCACAATCCTAGAGACCTGAAATTCAAGATTCCCATCAACCATAATCGGAGGAGGAGGCAAAGGCGAGGGTACAATGGGTTGAACATAAGGTTTCAATAAGGACTTATGAAAAACATTATGGATCTTCCAAGTCTGAGGAAGATCAAGACGGTATGCAACAGGATTGATGACAGACAGGATTTTGTAAGGCCCAATAAACCTAGGACCCAACTTCCAGGAGGGAACCTTCAATTTGATATTCTTGGTAGACAACCACACCAGATCACCAACATTCAGGTCCGGACCAAGCACACGTCTCTTATCTGCCACACGCTTATATCTCTCACTCATGCTCTTTAGATGATCCTGAATCTTTTGCCAAATAGATGACAAAGACGAGGAGAATCTGTCCTCATCAGGTAAACCAGAAGACCCCTCTCCCGAGAAATTCCCAAACTGCGGATGAAACCCATATGCACCAAAAAATGGTGACTTATCAGAGGACTCCTGACGACGGTTATTTAAAGCAAACTCAGCAAGGGACAAAAAAGAACACCAATCCTCTTGATTCTCCGCCACAAAACAGCGCAGATATGTCTCCAGATTCTGATTGACGCGCTCTGTCTGGCCATTCGACTGCGGGTGGAAAGCAGAAGAGAATGACAACCGAACCCCCAAGCGAGAACAGAAAGCCTTCCAGAATCTGGAAACAAACTGCGTGCCCCTATCAGAGACTATGTCTGAAGGAATACCGTGCAATTTGGCAATGTGATCAATAAATGCCTGCGCCAGCGTCTTAGCATTGGGCAAACCAGGAAAAGGGATGAAATGCACCATTTTGCTAAAACGGTCCACCACCACCAGAATCACAGTCTTCCCCGAGGAACGAGGCAGGTCCGTTATGAAGTCCATGGACAGATGTGTCCAAGGACGGGAAGGAATGGGTAAGGGAAGGAGAGGACCTGATGGCCGTGAATGAGGGACTTTGGGACGAGCGCAAGTCTCGCAGGCTGCCACAAAACCCTCAACCGACTTACGAAGCGCAGGCCACCAGAATCTCCTAGCGATGAGATCCAGTGTGGCTCTTACCCCCGGGTGCCCAGCAAGGACCGTATCGTGGTGTTCTTTAAAAATCTTGTGTCTTAAAGTGAGAGGCACAAACAACCTCCCAGGAGGACAAAGATCAGGAGCCTCTGACTGGGCTGCCTGCACCTCTGCCTCCAAGTCAGGAAAAAGAGCAGAGACCACCACACCTTCAGCCAAAATGGGACCCGGGTCTTCAAAATTCCCGCCTCCCGGAAAACAACGTGACAGGGCATCTGCCTTCACATTCTTAACTCCAGGGCGGAACGTGACAACAAAATTAAACCTAGAAAAGAACAAAGACCATCTGGCCTGTCTCGGGTTCAGACGCTTGGCTGACTCCAAGTAGGCCAGATTTTTATGGTCAGTAAATACGGTAATAGGGTGTCTGGCTCCCTCTAGCCAATGGCGCCATTTCAAAAGCCAACTTGATGGCCAACAATTCCCTATCTCCCACATCGTAATTTCTCTCTGCGGAGGAGAGTTTTCTTGAGAAAAAGGCACACGGTCGCCAATTGGCAGGAGAGGAACCCTGAGACAAGACCGCCCCCACACCCACCTCAGAAGCATCAACCTCAACTATGAAGGGTAAAGAAACATCAGGTTGCACCAAGATGGGAGCGGAAGCAAAACTCTCCTTGATATCAGAAAAAGCCTTACGCGCCTCTACTGACCAAGAAGAAAAATCTACCCCCTTTCTAGTCATATCAGTGAGTGGTTTAACAATAGAAGAATAATTCAAAATGAACTTCCTGTAATAATTGGCAAAGCCCAAAAAACGCATCAGCGCCTTCTGATTCTCAGGAAGCTCCCACTCAAGCACAGCGCGGACCTTCTCGGGGTCCATGCGAAAACCAGAAGCGGAGAGAAGAAACCCCAGAAATTGAATTTCTGGAACCGCAAACACACATTTTTCCAGTTTTGCATATAATTTATTCTCCCGCAGGAAGAGCAAGACCTGACGTAAATGTTCCTTATGAGTTTTGAAATCGGGAGAAAAAATCTAAATGTCATCCAAATACACCAATACAAATTTTCCCATCAAATGATAAAAAATGCTGTTCACAAAATGCTGAAAAACGGCTGGGGCATTCATCAAAACAAAAGGCATAACCAAATTTTCAAAATGGCCCTCAGGGGTATTATAGGCTGTCTTCCTTTCGTCCCCTTCTCTGACCCTGACCAGGTTGCATGCCCCTCTTAGATCTAATTTGGAAAAGACTTTAGCCCCAACAACCTGGTTAAACAGGTCCGGGATCAGAGGAAGCAGATAAGGGTCACGAATTGTGATACTGTTCAGCTCCCTGAAATCCAGACAAGGTCTTAAAGAACCATCTTTTTTCTTAACAAAGAAAAAACCAGCGGTAACAGGTGACTTCGAGGGTCGTATGTGTCCTTTTCTCAGACTCTCAGAGATATAAGCACGCATAGCGATCCTCTCAGGTTGGGAAAGATTGTATAAACGAGATTTAGGCAGCTTGGCGTCTGGGATGAGATTAATAGGGCAATCGTACTCCCTGTGCGGGGGCAAATCCTGAACTTCACTCTCAGAGAAGACATCCGAAAATTCAGAGAGAAAAGATGGTACAGTCTTAGTAGCAACCTCAGAAACAGATGTCGTGAGGCAATTCTCTCTGCAAAAGTCACTCCAACCATTTATTTGCCTCGCTTGCCAATCAATGGTGGGGTTATGCTTAGTGAGCCAGGGCAGCCCCAACACCAGAGGGGTAGGCAAACCGCTAAGGACGAAACATGACACATCCTCAACATGAGCATCGCTCACAATTAAACGGATATTGTGAACTATGCCCTTTAATGATTTCTGAGAAAGTGGAGCGGAATCGATAGCAAAAACAGGAATATCCTTTCCCAAAGTGCGCACCTGGAAACCATGAGTTATCGCAAATTGATTATCAATGAGATTGACCGCTGCTCCACTATCCACAAAAATCTCACAAAAATTTTTCTTGCTCTCTAGCGCCACCCTAGCCGGCAGGACAAAACGGGAACTACAAGCAAATGGAAAACCTTCAATTTCCGCCTCAACCCTGCCAATAGTAACAGACGGAACATTTTTAAAAGATTTTTTCCTGTTTGTTTCTTTATTACTCCCAGAAAACTGCCTGAATCTCCTAGAGGGACAAATATTTGCCAGATGATTTATACCTCCACAACAAAAACAAACCCTCCCATGCGAGCTGAATCTTCTATTGTCAGAAGCAATCAACCCCAGCTGCATGGGCTCCTGCTCAGAAGGGGCTGACGGCGACTGAGACCCCTGCGCACAGAATGGGACCGCTGCACTGTCCTGGGACTGAGTATGACAGGAAGGGGACATCTCTCCTCTCTCTCTAAGACGCCTGTCAATACGAATGGCCTGAGACATAGCAGAGTCCAAAGAAATAGGCCTCTCATGAAAGGCAAATGCATCTTTCAATCCCTCTGAAAGACCATGGCAAAATTGACTTCGGAGTGCAGCATCATTCCAACCAGTATCAATTGCCCATCTCCGAAATTCTGAGCAGTATATTTCTGCGGATTGTTTACCCTGGCATAATAGACGCAGTCTAGACTCAGCCAGAGCAATACGATCCGGATCATCATATATCTGACCCAGGGCTAAAAAGAATTCATCCACTGAACGGAGAGGCCGTGCCCCCTCCGGCAGCGAAAAGGCCCAGGACTGAGCAGCGATATAATGATCCCCACCCTCCGTTCCTCATCACCAGAGGAATGGGGAAGAAGGCGAAAATGGAGTTTGCAAGCCTCTCTAAAACGCACAAAATTCCGGGCCTCTGAAGTCCTGTTGTTGGTGCATTTATCGGCCAGGGCTGCTGTTGCGAAGACCCCCTTTGGCTTCCGGTCATGGAGGTACTGCTGTAGGTCCTCCGGGCAATTCCACAAGAACTGCTCTGTGGCGATGAGCTCCTTCAGCTGCTGGACGGTGGTGAGCTCCAATCCTGTGGTCCATTGGTCGACCACTCTCAGCAAGGCCCCATGTGATCGGCCCAGCTCTGGGTAAAGCCCCTCTGCAAACTACAGAGTTTTTTTCAGTATGTCTCAGGGGTCAGGTTGTACTGCCTTACCAGTGCCTGCTTGATATCCTTCTAGCTCAGGATGGTCTCGCTGGGCAGGTACCCGAAGATTTCAAGGGCTTTTCCCCTGAGACGTGGCGTGAGGAATCTGACCACTGGTCCTCCGGCGGCTGGTACTGATGGCAGACCGTCTCAAATGCCATCAAAAAGGTGTCCAGGTTTCCATCTTTGTCCAGTAGGGGAAAGTCCTCTGCCTGCAGTTTGGGAATCTGGACCTTTGGAGACTCACATCGGGCTGGAGAGGGCTGCTGGAGTTGGAGCTGGAGCACTTGCAGCTGATGCTCATGCTCGACCTGCTCGAGTAGTTCTGCAGCCTCTGCTTGCTGGCGATACTCTGCAGCCGCCACGAGGAGCTCAGAGGCTGCCTGGTCTCCGGCCTGGAGACGGTCCAGGGCAGCTTGTAGAAGAAAAGCCGAGCCTGCAAGGCTGGGGGGATGGGTAGGTGGAGTGAGGCTCACCGCGGACCTCATCGCCAGCAACTGGCTCCTTGAGGAGCTTTGTCTGTGCCCCCCCTCTCCTGGAAGAAAGTCACCTTCCACCTCCTCTCGGCCCCCTATCTGGACTGAGTCCTCCCCGCCATCATTCATAGCCTCGGCCATCTCCTTTGCCTTGCTTCTTGTGTAACTAGCCATTGCCACGGATGATCACTGACACAGACTGAAACCTGATGCACACACACACCTTATTGTATTTGCACTCTGACTGTCTAGTGTTGATTTGATCTTAAGAATCCAGCGGCAAAAGCTACAGCTGGTAGTCTTTAGTGTCTGGGAGTATGGGTCTCACACTCACACACACTAGTATCTCGATCCCACTTTGCTGCCACCAATGTGTGACGAATACCACCCCTCATGCCCGCTTGACGTCAACTACGTCGAGCTCACGAGACGCGGTATGGTCCCTGGTTACCAAGACGTGACGTTACATCATTTTTTGCGGGACGAGATGAAGGTTTGATTGGCACTATTTTGGGGTACATATGACTTTTTGATCGTTTGCTATTACATTATGACACAGTTTTTTTTGTTAGTTTTTCACGGTGTTCACCTCAGGGGTTAGGTCATGTGGTATTTCTATAGAGCAGGTTGTTACAGATGCGGTGATCTAATGCCTACTTTTTTATTTATTTTACATTTAACTAGAGTTGAGCGAACACCTGGATGTTCGGGTTCGAGAAGTTCGGCCGAACTTCCCGAAAATGTTCGGGTTCGGAATCCGAACCCGATCCGAACTTCGTCCCGAACCCCATTGAAGTCAATGGGGACCCGAACTTTTCCGCCCTAAAAAGGCTGTAAAACAGCCCAGGAAAGGGCTAGAGGGCTGCAAAAGGCAGCAACATGTAGGTAAATCCCCTGCAAACAAATGTGGATAGGGAAATGAATTAAAATAAAAATTAAATAAATAAAAATTAACCAAAATCAATTGGAGAGAGGTCCCATAGCAGAGAATCTGGCTTCCCGTCACCCACCACTGGAACAGTTCATTCTCAGATATTTAGGCCCCGGAACCCAGGCAGAGGAGAGAGGTCCCGTAACAGAGAATCTGGCTTCATGTCAGCAGAGAATTAGTCTGCATGTCATAGCAGAGAATGAGGCTTCACGTCAGCCACCACTGCAACAGTCCATTGGCATATATTTAGGCCCAGCACCCAGGCAGAGGAGAGAGGTCCCGTAACAGACAATCTGGCTTCATGTCAGCAGAGAATCAGTCTTCATGTCATAGCAGAGAATCAGGCTTCACGTCACCCACCACTGTAAGAGTCCATTTTCATAAATTTAGGCCCAGCACCCAGGCAGAGGAGAGAGGTCCCGTAACAGAGGATCTGGCTTCATGTCAGCAGAGAATTAGTCTGCATGTCATAGCAGAGAATGAGGCTTCACGTCAGCCACCACTGCAACAGTCCATTGGCATATATTTAGGCCCAGCACACAGGCAGAGGAGAGAGGTCCCATAACAGAGAATCTGGCTTCATGTCAGCAGAGAATCAGTCTGCATGTCATAGCAGAGAATCAGGCTTCACGTCAGCCACCACTGCAACAGTCCATTGGCATATATTTAGGCCCAGCACCCAGGTAGAGGAGAGAGGTCCCGTAACAGACAATCTGGCTTCATGTCAGCAGAGAATCAGTCTTCATGTCATAGCAGAGAATCAGGCTTCACGTCAGCCACCACTGCAACAGTCCATTGTCATAAATTTAGGCCCAGCACCCAGGCAGAGGAGAGAGGTCCCGTAACAGAGGATCTGGCTTCATGTCAGCAGAGAATTAGTCTGCATGTCATAGCAGAGAATGAGGCTTCACGTCAGCCACCACTGCAACAGTCCATTGGCATATATTTAGGCCCAGCACACAGGCAGAGGAGAGAGGTCCCGTAACAGACAATCTGGCTTCATGTCAGCAGAGAATCAGTCTGCATGTCATAGCAGAGAATCAGGCTTCACGTCACCCACCACTGCAACAGTCCATTGTCATAAATTTAGGCCCAGCACCCAGGCAGAGGAGAGAGGTCCCGTAACAGACAATCTGGCTTCATGTCAGCAGAGAATTAGTCTGCATGTCATAGCAGAGAATGAGGCTTCACGTCAGCCACCACTGCAACAGTCCTTTGGCATATATTTAGGCCCAGCACCCAGGCAGAGGAGAGAGGTCCCGTAACAGACAATCTGGCTTCATGTCAGCAGAGAATCAGTCTGCATGTCATAGCAGAGAATGAGGCTTCACGTCAGCCACCACTGCAACAGTCCATTGGCAAATATTTAGGCCCAGCACCCAGGCAGAGGAGAGAGGTCCCGTAACAGACAATCTGGCTTCATGTCAGCAGAGAATCAGTCTTAATATCATAGCAGAGAATCAGGCTTCACGTCACCCACCACTGTAAGAGTCCATTTTCATAAATTTAGGCCCAGCACCCAGGCAGAGGAGAGAGGTCCAGTAACAGAGGATCTGGCTTCATGTCAGCAGAGAATCAGTCTGCATGTCATAGCAGAGAATCAGGCTTCACGTCACCCAACATTGGAACAGTCCATTGGCATATATTTAGGCCCCGGCACCCAGACAGAGGAGAGGTTCATTCAACTTTGGGTAGCCTCGCAATATAATGGTAAAATGAAAATAAAAATAGGATTGAATGAGGAAGTGCCCTGGAGTCCAGTAATATATGGTTAAGGGGAGGTAGTTAATGTCTAATCTGGACAAGGGACGGACAGATCCTGTGGGATCCATGCCTGGTTCATTTTTATGAACGTCAGCTTGTCCACATTGGCTGTAGACAGGCGGCTGCGTTTGTCTGTAATGACGCCCCCTGCCGTGCTGAATACACGTTCAGACAAAACGCTGGCCGCCGGGCAGGCCAGCACCTCCAAGGCATAAAAGGCTAGCTCTGGCCACGTGGACAATTTAGAGACCTAGAAGTTGAATGGGGCCGAACCATCAGTCAGTACGTGGAGGGGTGTGCACACGTACTGTTCCACCATGTTAGTGAAATGTTGCCTCCTGCTAACACGTTGCGTATCAGGTGGTGGTGCAGTTAGCTGTGGCGTGTTGACAAAAGTTTTCCACATCTCTGCCATTCTAACCCTGCCCTCAGAGGAGCTGGCATTGACACAGCTGCCTTGGCGACCTCTTGCTCCTCCTCTGCCTTGGCCTTGGGCTTCCACTTGTTCCCCTGTGACATTTGGGAATGCTCTCAGTAGCGCGTCTACCAACGTGCGCTTGTACTCGCGCATCTTCCTATCACGCTCCAGTGCATAAAGTAAGGTGGGCACATTGTCTTTGTAGCGTGGATCCAGCAGGGTGGCAACCCAATAGTTCGCACAGGTTAAAATGTGGGCAACTCTGCTGTCGTTGCGCAGGCACTGCAGCATGTAGTCGCTCATGTGTGCCAGGCTGCCCAGGGGTAAGGACAAGCTGTCCTCTGTGGGAGGCGTATCGTCATCGTCCTGCCTTTCCCCCCAGCCACGCACCAGTGATGGACCCGAGCTGCGTTGGGTGCCACCCCGCTGTGACCATGCTTCATCCTCATCCTCCTCCACCTCCTCCTCATCCTCGTCCTCCAGTAGTGGGCCCTGGCTGGCCACATTTGTACCTGGCCTCTGCTGTTGCCAAAAACCTCCCTCTGAGTCACTTCGAAGAGACTGGCCTGAAAGTGCTAAAAATGACCCCTCTTCCTCCTCCTCCTCCTCCTGGGCCACCTCCTCTTGCATCATCGCCCTAAGTGTTTTCTCAAGGAGACATAGAAGTGGTATTGTAACGCTGATAACGGCGTCATCGCCACTGGCCATGTTGGTGGAGTACTCGAAACAGCGCAACAGGGCACACAGGTCTCGCATGGAGGCCCAGTCATTGGTGGTGAAGTGGTGCTGTTCTGTAGTGCGACTGACCCGTGCGTGCTGCAGCTGAAACTCCACTATGGCCTGCTGCTGCTCGCACAGTCTGTCCAGCATGTGCAAGGTGGAGTTCCACCTGGTGGGCACGTCGCATATGAGGCGGTGAGCGGGAAGGCCGAAGTTACGCTGTAGCGCAGACAGGCGAGCAGCAGCAGGATGTGAACGCCGGAAGCGCGAACAGACGGCCCGCACTTTATGCAGCAGCTCTGACATGTCGGGGTAGTTGTGTATGAACTTCTGCACCACCAAATTCAGCACATGCGCCAAGCAAGGGATGTGCGTCAAATTGGCTAGTCCCAGAGCTGCAACGAGATTTCGCCCATTATCGCACACCACCAGGCCGGGCTTGAGGCTCACCGGCAGCAACCACTCGTCGGTCTGTTGTTCTATACCCCGCCACAACTCCTGTGCGGTGTGGGGCCTGTCCCCCAAACATATGAGTTTCAGAATGGCCTGCTGACGTTTACCCCGGGCTGTGCTGAAGTTGGTGGTGAAGGTGTGTGGCTGACTGGATGAGCAGGTGGAAGAAGAGGAGGAGGAAGCCGAGAAGGAGGAGGTGGCAACAGGAGGCAAAGAATGTTGCCCTGCGATCCTTGGCGGCGGAAGGACGTGCGCCAAACAGCTCTCCGCCTGGGGCCCAGCTGCCACTACATTTACCCAGTGTGCAGTTAGGGAGATATAGCGTCCCTGGCCGTGCTTACTGGTCCACGTATCTGTGGTTAGGTGGACCTTGCTACAGATGGCGTTGCGCAGTGCACACTTGATTTTATCGGATACTTGGTTGTGCAGGGAAGGCACGGCTCTCTTGGAGAAGTAGTGGCGGCTGGGAACAACATACTGTGGGACAGCAAGCGACATGAGCTGTTTGAAGCTGTCTGTGTCCACCAGCCTAAATGACAGCATTTCATAGGCCAGTAGTTTAGAAATGCTGGCATTCAGGGCCAGGGATCGAGGGTGGCTAGGTGGGAATTTACGCTTTCTCTCAAATGTTTGTGAGATGGAGAGCTGAACGCTGCCGTGTGACATGGTTGAGACGCTTGGTGACGGAGGTGGTGGTGGTGGTGTTGGTGGTACATCCCCTGTTTGCTGGGCGGCAGGTGCCAACGTTCCTCCAGAGGCGGAGGAAGAGGCCGAGGCGGCAGCAGCAGAATAGGCCGAGGCGGCAGCAGCAGAAGAGGTAGCAGGGGGAGCCTGAGTGACTTCCTTGGTTTTAAGGTGTTTACTCCACTGCAGTTCATGCTTTGCATGCAGGTGCCTGGTCATGCAGGTTGTGCTCAGGTTCAGAACGTTAATGCCTCGCTTCAGGCTCTGATGGCACAGCGTGCAAACCACTCGGGTCTTGTCGTCAGCACATTGTTTGAAGAAGTGCCATGCCAGGGAACTCCTTGAAGCTGCCTTTGGGGTGCTCGGTCCCAGATGGCGGCGTTCAGTAGCAGGCGGAGTCTCTTGGCGGCGGGTGTTCTGCTTTTGCCCACTGCTCCCTCTTTTGCTACGCTGTTGGCTCGGTCTCACCACTGCCTCTTCCTCCGAACTGTGAAAGTCAGTGGCACGACCTTCATTCCATGTGGGGTCTAGGACCTCATCGTCCCCTGCATCGTCTTCCACCCAGTCTTGATCCCTGACCTCCTGTTCAGTCTGCACACTGCAGAAAGACGCAGCAGTTGGCACCTGTGTTTCGTCATCATCAGAGACATGCTGAGGTGGTATTCCCATGTCCTCATCATCAGGAAGCATAAGTGGTTGTGCGTCAGTGCATTCTATGTCTTTCACCGCTGGGGAAGGGCTAGGTGGATGCCCTTGGGAAACCCTGCCAGCGGAGTCTTCAAACAGCATAAGAGACTGCTG